>NC_041386.1:689064029-689125455 GCF_002162155.2 Triticum dicoccoides
CACCTCCCGCTTCTTCTCCGGCCGAGAGCCCTGGTCGACCTTCTCCTCCTGCCGCTGCTTGTCCGCCGCTTTCTCCGGCTTCTCCCCGCTGCCACCCCTCCAGGAAAGGCGCGTGGGCGTGCTGTAGCCGACACCCGCAATGTCCATGGGCGAGTAGCTGAGGATCGAGAAAGCCAAGATTCTGTCCCTGGTCAGCGGCGCCTAGCCTTGATGCGTTTCGGTTTCCTGGTATGCGAGTGTGCTGCATTGATGGATGCTTGGTTTCCGATAGCTCCGCTCGTGCTCTGTATGAATATATACGAGGAAACGGGGGCAGGAAAGTGGAGCCCTGACGCGGACGCGAGACGCGGTCGATTGTTGACGGAGTCGGAGAGGCGGAGAGACGCGCTGCGACCTGACACGACAAGCCGCACGTAGAGTTGGTCAAGATCGTTCAGGCAGGCGGATACGTTGCTGCTGCCTGCTGGGTCGGAGACTTGGACTTGGACTCGGAGTATCGTGGTTGGTCGGCGTCGCGCGATGCGCTGCCGGCCGTTTGGGTGCGGGATTCGGTAAAGGCCGTTGGGTCGCCGACTTGGACTTGGACGGCCAGAGCAGGTGTGCCACGGCCTGCAGGTAATGGCGCTGTGCATGTGCAACTTTGGGTGCGGTATACCTAACCCACAGAACTAATAACTTGACCCCATCCAGAACTCAGCTCTTCTGACCGTCGGAGGCTCTAGATTTCTAGGGACAAAGACTCGGTAGAGATTGCTGTCTATTACAGGTTCGTCACCAGGGGCTCCTTTGCATGACTCGGCCAAAATTCTGCTAAAGAAACGCAATGGGAGGTGCACCGTATGCCGTGTTCACTGTGTTAGATGAGCCATGACGCACACTGCCGCCACGAGAAAAGTCTGAAATAAACCCTAACTTTGTAGAGAACGACGTAAATGAATCCTCAACTTTAAATCCCTGAAGTTGGTTGGTACCCTGATCTCTTTCATCCCGGTCTATTCTCACACTAGTCCTGTTCGGTGCACTGGGAAAAGTGATGATCCCAGTCTGGTTCAGGAGCTACTCTCACCAACAATACGGGTGCGCAAGTCATATTACTCTCTTTTCTTCTATTATCTACTCTCCCGATCCCCTTTTCCACTCCACCCTTGATTCCCCTTTCTCCCTCCACTGTTGATCCCTCTTGAGCCTACCCTGTCCGGGCCGACGACTGGAGGCGGCTGATGCTGGAGACATTCGGCCAGCAGGGCCAAAACACTGGTGGTGGCGGGCGGTGGGGTCTCAGCGGAGCGTGACGGGGCCAGTAGGGCATGTGGGCGAGACGACTAGGACTTGGGGTCGTGGCAGCCTGCATGCGTGGCGTGAACGTGGAAGCGAGCGCGCCAGCATGCGGCTTGACCATGGCAAGCACGGCGGAAAGGACCAACACAGTTCAGCCTTGCAAGTTGGCCATCCAGCACGGGGCGGTGGTACGGTTGTGGCGTCGAATCGATGACTGCTGAGAGCGGCGGCGCATAGCTGCGAGAAACTGCACAAAGCAGGTGGCATCAGGCACCAAACTGAAGCACCGCGCCGCCGTGCCAGCGTAAGTTGAGGCAAACAGCAGCATGGTTAGCGAGCTAACACTGCGGCCAACGGCCGAACGGAGACATGGATGCGTACGTCGGCTTGGCATGGCAAGGCTGCAGCCATCAGTAAGAAAATTCCCCTAACCGATCGGTGCTCATGTCACTGATCACGCTAGCCATCTTGTCGGGCTTGCCCAGGTGAGCACCCTGTTGTGAAGATCAGCCGAAACAATAATCTTGGCACTAGACATTTCGACATGTGATCAGTAAAACTACTATCGGCGGTAATTCATCTGGTTCATGACTTTTGTTGGGTGACAACCAACAAATTAATGAGGATTTGTATCATCCATTTTTGTCCTTATACTGTGACCCGACTACGTGCTGGCTATCTCGTTGGGCTATGAAGGGGTGCTCGTTGCCTTAATATTTGTGTCCGCTTGAACAAAGAGTAAATTTCGCGTCTTTAGTCAAGACATTCCAATTTTACAGATGGATCATTTATTAATTCTGCAAACTAGCCTATAAAAGAAACTTTTTCTAATCTTTATTAATTGACGGACAGGCCGGGACCATGATCTGTTCCGATTTTTACATAAGTCGAAATGGACACATAAAAGTGAGTTTGCTAGCTTTGTCATCCATCATCTGCCACTCCAGTGGCATTGTTATTTCCTGCGCTTAATAGATGCAGCAGCACCTCGGAGTGGGATCGGGATTGCAGTAGGCTTGTTCCGGGTTGTAGCCAAAACTTTTGCAGATGCTTTTGCACGTTTCCCTGTTTCCCGGCGTAACCGGGTCCTGGCAAACCGCCTCCGGCGTGCACCAGCTGGGTGGGTCGACTGCACAGCGGCACGAACAGAGATGAACTGTCAGTTTTGTACCAAGGGAAAGAAAGAACAGATCTATAAAGAAGAAGATGATGGAAGCATATATTCTTTTTTTTCTTCTGTTTTTGGCTTCGGCCCGGTTGTCCTTTGCTCCTACTATATATCAATATAAAAAGCAAAGTATTTGCCTTGCTTCAAAAAAAAATATTGTACAGGAGAAATGTATGTTCTTACTATCTGCGTTACAGGGCAGGAAGGCGGTAGACATGACCAGAAGAGCTACAACCAAGAACAAAATATGTGTGTCGTTCCTTGGACGTGCCATGGTGAATGGGTTCTTGCAATTCCTCTTCTTCTGGGCAGCTAGTGTTGTTTTTCTAGTCTAGTCGATGGATGCCAGTATTCGCCATGATGGTGATCATATATAGAGAGAGGACTTATCGCAGGAATTAGGGGGCATTAATGAATTCCCATTTATCCTCTCGTTATCATAGCAATATATAAATAGAGGACTTATTGCAGGAATTAGGGAGGACTTAATGAATTCCAACTTATCCCCTCCTCATCATAGCACTAATGCGCCCGTAATTATCTACCATTTATAGGTGGATAGCAGTACACACCAACACATGGTACGCACCAAAAATAGTACTCTGACGCAAAAATGTAGTACTCCCTCCGTCTAGGTGCGCAGTGGCGGAGCCTCTTGGAGGCCAAAGGGGGTCACGACCCCCCCTTCCGAAAGTACAACTGTAAAATTACTAGGTATACTAATCATTATGCCTAGCTCGTCAGAAGATAACCAACTAAATACAAGAGGAAGAGAGAGGGATATAGGAAGCAACGCATAGCAACGATAGACGGAGATAGGAGTGCATAGCGAGGCAGGAATTGCACCAAGCCGCAGCGGCAGCCACTGACTGCAGCAGGCAGCATCACACATCATCATATTGCTACTGCAGGAGCCACTAACGGTACCTCCATAGATGTATATAATCAAATCATACTAGTCATACTGTTTTTGTTTTTTTAACAAGAACATCCAGTTCCTACTGCTCGAGCGTTGGTGAAATTAGTAATTTATGTTGTGAATCACATAAGTTTTCATGCATATTTCATTTTTAGTTTCAAATTGGCCCCCCCTTGGTGGCTTGTCACGCTCCGCCACTATAGGTGCATAAGTCATCTTACATTGTGCACCACGACCAAGGCGGAGAGGAAAAACGAGAAAATTGAATGTCTTTTTGCTAATTAATAGCACTGCATGCAATGAACTAACCACTGCATGTCATGTTTGGTAGTCTCAAGTTATTGAAAGCATGCACGGCTCACATCTCTTATTGGTTGATATGTCACAAAACAAGAAATGAGGAGGGAGTTAATGTACTGTGCCTAAGTGTTTTGGGATTATTTGGTTTTCGTAAGGTGACTGACACACGTAGACGGAGGGAGTACTTTTATATTGCGGGTAATAGGGGATATATTAAGCAATAAGGTTTACAAGGAGGTCTTGGTCATAAACTGGAGACAAGTTCTCAGGTCCCAAACCAAACCAAACAGCAGTTCTTCCCTCTGTTCTGGCAAAATTTGCGACACAGTGACTTACCCTATTTTGCGATCGATCCACTTGTAGAAATAATTCTACTGCCCATACACAAACCTATAATGAGCGAGATCAAATGAGCGAAGCACATTGGGTCTTGACTCTTCTCTTGAATGGCATCAATCAGGAGCTTGCAGTCCAGTTCGAGTTAGACCAGCTTATCGCTCCATTGCATCATCAGTGTCAAGCCTTCCTCACATGCCCTTGTTTCGGCCTCAAAAGGATCTGAACAGTTCAGCAGTTGACGACACGCCAAGAAAATTATGGTCCCATTTTCATCTTGAAGCCCCGTTCCAGCTCCGGCCGAGCCATCCTCTGCCTAAACATAACCATCGCAATTCAGTTTCACCCACCCAGCTGGAGGTTTGGCCCAAACGTTATCAGGTGGTTTCTTCAGTTGTGCCATGCGAGGATCAGACGCCATACTGATCAGAACGGGTTGCTTTCGTTTTATAATTTCGTCACTGGATGCTTCCTTTAGGTTCCTCAATATTTTAACATAACCGGAGAGGATTCTCTTGGAACCTTCAATCATAGGTAGAAGTTTAGCATGGGTAACCTCATTGCGGACGTACCATGCTCGCCAAGCAGTCAAGATGATGTAGTCGACCATACTTTTCGGCACAAACTCCAGTAGATCTTTCAACCAACGTGTAGAGGTAAACTGAAAATCCATGTCCGCAAGTAGGTGCCATATACTCCTCATAGAGCTCCATAGTTGTCTGACATGGGAACAATTGTAAAGAGCGTGTGTTGTGTCCTCCTTTGGAGGGATAAAAGTCAAAAGTTGTAAAGTTTGTCCAATTATGTAAAATATAGAGAGAAAAATTAACTTCTACAATATCAAATTCGTACCGCAAAAGTGAGGCCGCCCTCGATCACCGAATACTATAAGACTTGTACTGTATGTCCTAAATAAACGGTGTATTTTTGCCACTGTTGCCCATATTCACTTAGGCAAGGTGAAGCCGCCAACTTCAGATCGAATCCAAGCCTGCTGTCGACTCGCCGCCCAGCACGGCCAAGACGGCGCACCGAGTGCCGGCGCCAAACCCCGTCGACAAGGGGGAGACGCCCTCTCTATCAGTGGCCCCACGCCACCCGCAACGCCCGCCGCTCCCAGGGGGCAGATCGGTCGCGCCAGATCAAACCCCCTCCGCCACCGCCATTGGGCCGCACCGCCGCCTCCCAGCACCGAAGCCGCCAGATCTGCACGTCTCCGCCGCCGGAGGCCCCGCCGGACCCAGCTCCCCCACGAGCGGCGGCCCACGCCACTGAGATCCCGAACAGGAGAGGAAGGAGAGAGCCCCGCCGCTGCCAGCGCAGCACGGGCTTCGCCCGGCGGACGCCCTCCGGCAGCGGCGAGGGGGAGGAGCGAGCGAGGAGGGAGTCTTGCACCGGGGACGGAGGGGAACCTCCCGTGACGCGCTCGCGGGGCGCGTCGCCGGAGCGGGAGGGAGGGGGACGGGTTGAACTGAATTCTGGAGATGTCCTCCTCTGCTAGCCTGTGTGCGGGCTTCCTCCGGACGTCTTGCTCGGCTGGTTGGCGGAGCAATGGCGATGCGAGCTCTGGGTCAGGGGAAACCATTGACCGGCGGTGCCGGTCACGATGTTGGCGACGCTCGCGGCGCCGTTCTCCCTCTGGTGGGCGACATCGAGACCCTCTCCTCGCCTCCACCCCATGGTCCCGGGCGAAAGCCTAAAATCTCTTGATTGGGCGGCGACGGCGCATCGGCGTCGTTTTCTTCTTGAAGACGCTGCATTGGGAGTCCAGGATGGTCAGGGGCTCGGCGCGGTGGTGGTTTTCCTGTTTCTGTCGTGTCCCTGCTCGGCAATGGCGGTGGTCTTCTTGGTCTTGGTCGGTGACGGGCGCGATGTGTGGGTTCCTGTGAGAGGTGAGGTGGCCAGGGCTCGTCCTATCTCCGGCAACATGTTGGCCAGTCCATCCGTGCTCAGGGGTGAGCTGTTCTGCCTCCTGACGGGTCGGCGTCCTTCGATCCAGGACGAGAGGGCAGGGGTGCCCTCTTTGGAGGCAGCGGCGGAAGGTAGAACAACAGGGTTGGCCCTTGGGAGTTGATGGAGCGTGGCCTCCCTCCAGTGGCGAATTGCTCCCTTGTCGCGGTTTTGTCGATGGCATGATCGGAGGCCGTCACTTGTTGTTCAGTAATGTGTGTATCCTTGTCGATTTTCTTTTCTCTTCTTTTCCTTCTTTGTTGTGGTGATGGCTGTAATGTGTGGTTGATGCTTTACATATAAAGCGGGGCGAAAGCCTTTTTCGGCTATTCGCTTAGGCAAAGTTTATAAACTGTTTCCTTTGAGGTGCTCACATCAGTGACATGATTGTGATGACAAACCTAAAACCACGAAAGAGTATTTTTTTTACCGTGTGTGATGTTCTAGTATTATGACCAATCATGTAAACACCAACTTCGAAGAGAAAAAGATGGTTATATCAACAACATCATGGCCAAGTCGTTTTTAGCCTTAGCGTCAAATGAATGAATGTACTTCCAATCACGTTGTAAGCCGACAGAGGAAAAGAAACGATGAACTTATTTAGAAGAAGTTGGAAAACTGTGATGATCATCGTGGATCGATCTGGGACTTCTTCCTGACTTGCAACAGATATGGGAGTCTAACATTCCATATGGTTGATTTTTTAGTTCTTTAGAAGCTAGAGGACTCGCGAAATGCTTTCGTCTCCCGTTATGAATTCCATACGTCCACCCACAATGAGAAACAACGTGCTGAACTTATCACTATGGATATTGAGAGTTAAAGATATTACTCTGCGTGAAGCTGCTAGATCATGGCTATTGTATCTCACTTCTAAGCTTCATTCTCTTCCCTGATGTAATGACATGCTATGTTTTTCTGTACTATATTCATGTGGGGAAGCTCTTCCCCCAGGAATCGTTCAAAACAAAAATATTTCACATGTAATTAAATGTAGTGAACATTTTACTGGAGCATGAGAAGAATAAAACTAGAAATTTGATCTAGAAAAACACACACAAGACTGGTGATCATGTGTATGAAAAATTGGAGACATCAACGGATCTTCCACTTGCTATGCACTTTCAAGAACGCCGACAACGAACGAAAACTGATCGATGGTATCATGACGGGACATAGTTGATACTCCGCTCCTAAAGATAAGATAGTATTTAAAGTGAAACCTAATTACAACTAAAGATAGAATCATGCCTTCGCGGGCAATGGCAATCTTCCAGGCATGTGATATATTAGAAGTACATGTCCTTGTAGATATATAGATTGCTACATTTTGTCTTCTTTCTTGGTCTAGATATATAAATTCCGACTTTGCTAGGCAGAATGTTCCTTGTATCACCTAACATCAACCACTCCTTTTTTCCTCAAAGGAAGAAAAAACTAGTGCCAACTACTCCATGGCACGAAAGGCAAAAGTCTTGTAGTATAAGACAAAGAATCTAGTTACTTCCATCCCATAAGAAAATGCATTGATATTCGTGTTTGATGTTGTTACAACCATAGTTTCTACTTGTCATTATAACAAATAGCTGGCAATGTGAAATTTATCGAGAACATGAGGAAATTGGAGTCATTGGTAGAGAAGCAACCATTGCTCAAGGAATCCGGCAACAAAATATCATCCCAATTTCTCTAGTTAATCCAACAACCATGGATCCTAGTAGCACTAGGTTTACAATCATCTCTTGGAAGATGATAGGTCCATCTACTTAACTGACAAGGTCGATCAACTCTTGAGGATGCACACCGGTTTGTGGTATATTAAGAGCCATTGCTCAACCCTTCTGTCCATGTCTAGCACTCATATAGCACATCATGGTTGGTGTGGTGAAGCCATGACTCTTCTTCGAGAGGTCATACTCATAACCTATGAAACAATACCGTACAACTTCTTCAATTTGGTACTGGGCCAATGCGATCAATACTGGAATTTGTAAAACATGGATGTGTTTTTTTTCAGTTTTGGTATTTTTCAGGTACCTCAATTTTTTTGTTGCGCCAATCAATTTTAGGGGTATGGCACATCCCCAATATTTATCTTACGTGTGGGGGATGCAGGGGATCGCCAATGTTGTTCACAGGTGATGCAGGGCTTAGAGGAATAGCCGGGGTGGCAGCCAGCACGGCGGTTGGGGCAGGTAGACGGGAGGGCGGGGCAGAGGCAGGCGGTTAGGTTTGGGTAGGCCGCTGGGGAGGAGGATGAACCGCCGTGTAAGGAATAGGAAGAAGACACGGGACCAAGAAGATGAACATGCCGCGAGATAGATCATGGGCGGCTTATGGAACGTGACTGATGGAACTGTTTTAGGCACCTGTTAAATAGACAAACCTTCCTTTTTGAAGAAAGATGGACGGCTTACATAAATCATGAATTCATGTCGTGGAGGAAATCGCTCGCTGCATGTAGTCGTGTTTTTTCTTTTGTTTTCTTTCTTTTTCTTTTCAGTTTCCTTTGTTTCTTTTTTTCTTTGAGGGAAACAGTTTTCTTTGTTTCTTTACGGTTTTGTTTGTTTCTAACCGAGTTTTCTTCTGTGCACTTGTTTCTTTCTTTAATTTTTTGTTTCTTTTTCTTTTTGCACTGCTTTTCTCTGGTCATCTTGTTTTGTATTTCTTTTCTTTTTGGTTTCTTTTGTTTCTTCCTCCGCTTTAATTTTTTGCCTATTTTTTTCGTTTATTTTTCCCTTGCTTTTTTGGTTTTCCTTTTTTGCTTTGTTTGTTTTCAATGGTTTACTTTATTTCTTTCTTGGCTCTTACACTTTCGCATTAGTTTATTTGCTTTTCTTTCTGTTTCTTGGGTTTCTTTCGTTTGCCTTTTTTAATTGGTTTTTTTTATTTTTTTCCTAGTTTCTTTGTCGAGTTTCATTGGTATACTTTTTGTTCAGCACATATCAACTATTTTCAGTACCCATTATACATTTTTCGTCTACATCAGAAATTTACTTTATATACACATTTCAACTTTTTAAAAATATGGTTAACATTTTATGAAAACTATTTTTATGTCTAATTTTTTCCATACACATTGTACATTTTTGGTATATATTTAGTACATTTTTATATACACATTTAACATTTTTAAATACAATATTAACATTTTTTTATATACATGGGCAACACTCTTCAATACACGGTGAACATTTTTTGATACACTGGGAATATAGCGAGATTCATGAATTTATTCCCATATCAATCAATTCGACTATGCTTAGAGTATGTGTTCATGTGTGTGTGCGCATGTGTGTACTGATTGTGGTGATGCACATGCACATGTGTATGCACTTTGTGTAATCATAACAACAAAGAACCATGTGTGGATTATCATGAGACGTTTTTCTTCGTAATCTTTCTCTGCTTCACTTTATACTTCCAAGAATGTTTTCATTGTAAAAAGGATAATGATAAATAGACTATTGGTAATCTTCACTAATGTGTAGAAGGTGCTTACCTAGCATCAGTGTTATTCATGTAATTTGGTTGTCCATCCTAGATCTAGGCATCACTTATGTCATTCAAGTGGGTCTGATGAAATGTGTCGCCTGTAATAAATTATAGAGCATATATCCATAGAACATGATAAATACAAAACTAGATATTTGATCTTGAACATGAGAGGAAGTTTGTGGCTTGGTAGCCTCCCTCTTCGGAGTATATTAAGATCAACGTCGAAGCCAATTTTGTGGAGAGCATGGGCGTCGGGACCGTGGAGGTTCATGCCAGGGGCCATGTTGTGGAAGTCATCATCCAATTGTGGAAATGTATCAGGAAGTGCACCATTGTGGATGAAGTGGAGCTTCAAGCGAGCCCCGCCGGACTTTACATCGATATCACCCTTCAGAAGTCAAATATCTTATAAATTTGTTGTTCTTTCGTGGCTCCCTTTCTTGCAAATGAAAACTTTGATAGCTCCCCTCTTGTTGATCTGAAGAAAGAAGCGCTATGTATCACTAAGCTTCACAATAATTTCAAGATCACTAAGATCAATTGTCGGAGCAATATGGTGGTGCACGAGATTGCAGGTTTTAGTTTTTGCAATAGGTCGGATGGTGTTCTTCTTAATAGTGTTCCTCTCTTTGTGGCATATGCTGTTAGGCATAATTGTACGAACCTTTCAATTAAATAATGTATGGTAGGGAATTTTCAAGAAAAAAAAAGCCACATAACTCGTGATGCATATGAAAATCCGGAGAAATCGACAGACCTTCTATAGTTCCACTTCCTATGCACAAAGAAGGAAAATTGATTGATTCTAATGATGGACGTACTTGGTGCTCCCCTCTTACTGATAAGGTATGTTTTAAAGTAATTCTTATGTACGAGTAACTAAAGGTAGATCATGCATTCATGTGAAATGGCAGTCTTCTAGGCATGTGATATATTAGAAGTATATGTTCTCTGCTTATTATCTCATTTCCTGGTCTTGCCCTATAAATTGCAACATTGCACTCTTTTTCGCTTGGCGGAAAAAATTAGCACCAACTATTATATGACACAAAAATCAAAAATCTTGAATAAGAGCAAGAATCTGACTGCTCCCACCCCATAAGAAATCACATTGTTATTCTCCTCTGATCGTTCCAATTTTCCCCCTATTTGTCATGGTAACACATCGAAAAGGTTGCTACCTGAGATGTATTGAGTACACGAGGGACTTGGAGACATCGGGAGAGAAGCAACCATTGCTCGGTGAATCCAACACCCAAGTGTCGGTGTGTCTCTACATAATCAAATAGGCATGCCTCCTACTAGTAGACGCACACAAATATCTCTTCAAGATTGCTAGGGTTGGAAACTTCACTTCCAAGATTAGTCAGTTCATGAGGAGACGTAACACTCTGTAGTGCACTAAAAGACATTGTCAGCAGTTCTCGCCGAGTCTCTCTCGTGTAGAATATTGCCACTAGTTTGATGAAGCCATGTGTCTACTTCAACAGACCACACTCATGGTGTTGACATAAAAAATGTGCTCCACCACTTTGTTCAGGGCTCGCACCTTTGTAAGCGCGTTAATATTGGTCATGGCTTTTCTGGAAGTACCAATTATGAGCACAATATATGTTATATACTGAAACATCTATCCTTTATTTTATACTTCAAAAAACAACAACCGCTAGATGCACTTTATAGCCGAAAAAATACATACCAATACCGTCCTCTCTAAATTACCAACGATTGCTATTACATAAAACATATGGCACAAAATAATTTTTGTCACATCTAGCTAAAAGAATCAACTGTCCATGTCAAAAGAAAAATATCAGCCGTCAACAAAAAAATTGTGCAACACCCATGTATTACGATTTGGACGCCGGCCATATTTAGACGGCTGCACATATACATCCATCAGCAACATGTGTACATGTATTGCATTGTCCACATAATTTTACCAACATCGCCATGAAGAATCCAAATCAAGTGGTGCATATATGTCATAGCAATGTACAGATTGCAATATGAAAGAATCGTATGGCCATGTAGTAGGAATTGTAGCGTAAGAATGTGAATTGTGCATAAATAGTGTTTTGTTAAAAACAAAGATTTCCTAGCCATACTTTCCCTGAAATTGTAACCAAAAAGAGGAAATCAAACAAGCCACAAGCTCGAAATTTACAAGCACAAAATGGTCCCCTGAATTTCACTAACAGATAATCGGCAGAAAAATTAATTGACTTCAGTTCCAAACGTAGGTATGTCATTTATTATCTACATACACAAACTGTCATGGAAAAAGAGAACTTGGTGTCCCACATGCCTATGAGAGCATCATAAACGGAGAAACAATTTAAACCCAGGGGAGGTCGAATGAATCGAAATTCTAGACCAAAAGCGAATGAGGTAGCATGCATATTGATGGTGGAACCATTCTGAACGATGGCTCTAGAACAATCTGTACGTATGCAGGGATATTGAAGAAGACATGCTGGGATTGTGAATAGAAGCAGCTACATGTACGGTGACAAGGAGGAGCCGAATCCATCTGCGAAGAGTTCACCTTGGGGTGATAGAAGTTCGAGGCTCAAGTAGTTACATTATCCTGCAACTTGATTTCTATTATCATGATATTCTCACACTTCACGAAAATTCATTGGAACATGATAGCCTAGTTGGCAGTAATGAACTATGAATTGGAAGCCTCATTGGTCTTCTCAAACAGTGTCTGCAGATTTTATTTTACCATATATTACTGAAGAACGATGCACTACAATTCTAACATAAATTCTATTTCAAACAATAGTAAGAGAATGTGATTTATAAGTGTGTTACATTGCCTGGCATATACTTCTCTACATGCAACAACAAAAATATTATGTGTTTAGCCCACTTAATACAAGAGTTAGATAACTAGAAACACGAAAATATTCAAAACAATGCTTGTGTTCACAGACGAGTACATCTCCGTGTACCCTCGACACCAGGGGTGATGCACCGCAGCTCACATGGGAGGAGACCCAGCCGAAAGTGCGTTGTGCAAGCAATCCGGCGAACACTTTTGTAGATACGAAACCCCACACTCCCGGGAGGGACCCCGTCAGTGCGCGCGGCGGCTATGGGCGGTCATAGGTCGACCTGGTCGCCCCTAGGGCCTCATGGATCGCTACCCTGCAACTAGAAGAGTAACGAAGAACGGGAAAGAAGAAGAACAAGGGAGGGAGATAAAGGTAAAGGTAAAAAGTGGTAGATTGATTGTTTGATTGTGTGTTGTTCAATCAGCCGTCACCCCTCCCTTACATATATTTGAGGTAGCTGGACTTCTCGTACAAGAAAATGACTCAAATCCCTTAAAAAAAGTTAACCTAACTCGGACTAGGAGGGCCGGATCTTCCGGTCTGGACCGCAACTTCAGGGCTAACAAGATGTAAAGTAGCCCTCTTGCACTGATCTTGCAGGTCATATATAATCTCTGATTGCTATGGTCTCAAAAGAAAAGTTGCTCGACTCATCGAGGTTAATTATCCATATGTTGAACCCTTTTTCATCGAAGGTCGTCTTGAGGTTGAATTCAGGCCCACAAATTTGCAAATAATGTTGAAACTCCTGTTTTTGAGGCGCATCGCATACAATCTTTCTGTTAAGCCCAAAACCTCCCTTGAAGTTTTGCCTGAAACTTCTGGACTCATAATATATAAACTAGCTCTCTTTAATGCCTCGTGCAAGTCGCATATGACCTCAGATCACGATGAGTTGAAAAGAGGAATTGTTTAGGTCGACGCGGTAAACAATTGTTCCTTCATGAAAGTTTCCATCAAAATTCACGCTGGGGAAGAAAATTGGTCTGAAAAAATGGTAAAACATATCTCGGAGCAAACTTCAGCAGCACACTATTTTGGCTCTCGAGGTTGCATATGATATCGTATGAAGATGACCCAAACATCAATGTTGTTAATTTCGGTGACACAGTTATTCCTCGTGTTGAACACTCTCCACTCGTCTTCCAAGGTAGAAAGGCCAATGATCAAACTTTATTTTAGCTTATCGATCCATAGCCTGACGGAGTAGCTAAAGTAACGGTGTGCCAGTTTGTTTAAGATTCTCCATGTGACTATGGTATCATGAGTGTGTTTCTTCGTCATAAGATTGATACGTATGTGATACAGGAGTAATCTAAGTTTATGTGATACCTGTTTCTTCGTCGGATCTTTAGGATCAAAATGTCACCACCAAGAGTGAATACACTGATGTATAGCATATCAATTACAAACACATCAAGTGAGGTTGCCTATAGATCTACCAAAGGACAATTGCCACATGAATAAACTAAATTCTCCACCCTCCTATATTTGCGAGAGTAAAGTTTTCAGTCTAAATATAGTGTTCATTTTCTTCATTTCTTCGATAAACGGCATTTTATTAGCTCATTTCATCATAGTGGCTTGATTAGATAACAATCAATTTAACACAGCTTGTTACCACCATACCTTCTTTTGCTTTGTGTGAATTAGAGCCCCCCCCCCCTTTATTTTGCAGGAATTCACACATTTAATTTGACATGTACCACACGAGATAAGTGGCAATATGAGATGTAATAGAAACACATGGGAATTGGAGACATTGGGAGAGCAACAGTCATTGATATGGAAATCTGTCAACCATCAATTTTATCTCGATGTCTCCATAATTCAAGAGATATGTCTCTGAGAAACTACAAATTAGCAAATTGTTCACCTGTCTCGACATGGCCTATAACCTCATTTTCAGGGTTGGTTTGATAATGAGGTGACGAACGACTCTAAAGTACATTCTAGTTGAATACCGTATAGAATATGGTATTACTAATACCTTGTGCCATAGTATTGTCTCTTTTTCTAATATGATAATCCGACCTTTTAAATCTGAATTTCAGATTTATGGGTGAATTTTTAAGTATTACCTAGCAATACGTGAATGCTATCTTTTCTTATGAGACGAGACATATGCTTCTAAGTGATTTGTAGTACTTTCTAATGTTTTATGTACGCTTAAAGTGTATAAGTGTTAATACTTGCTCATTTTTTATGTATAATAATTTCAGTTAAAATAATTTAATATTGCTCGGATATGCATATGGTATATGACTGTCCTTATTCGAGTTTGTTTCATTATCATACCATCTCCTAATCCATCATAATTTTGTATTCAAATCTGCATCTGATGTGCTTTCGGAACCAAAAATAAATATGAAATAGGATACAAATTAGGAGAATTATCCGTCTAAATTGAATTTGATTTCACCCCTAGTTGACATGATAATGTTGAGGCAGTGATCATCAATTCCTGTTACCTGTGTAACAAAGGGAATGTTCACCAAACGCGCACCCCCAGAACAGTGAGTGAGTAGGCCATTTAACTGGCCCAACCGCTTATTTACCATTCCTTTCCGTGTGGTCTCCAACCGTTTCTTTCCTACTGGTGTTTTTTTAATTTTATTTATTTACTTATTGATGTGTTTTAAATTTGTGGACATTTAGAATTCTTTCATATATTTTGAATCTGCAAAAAATAAACTTACAAACATTTTAAAAATATGTGAACAATTTTAGAAAATTCCTAAATGATTTTCTAAATTCATAAACACTTTAAATATTTATGAAAATATTTTAAACTGACAAACCATTTGCAAATTCCACTAAATTCGTGAAGATTTTTAATCCAAATTTTTTATTCCCAAATATGTTTATATATTCAAGAACAGTTTTTAAATTTGAGAAAATTCTATTAATTCTCTAACTTTTCCCCTAAATCCCTGAACATTTTCTAAATTCATTTTTTTATATTTGTTAGTATTTTTTAAATTTTTGAATATTTGCTAAAATCTTGAACCCTTTTAAATTTCGTGTTCTTTTTTCAAATTCATATAGATTTTAATTATCACATTTTTTTAATAATTCATTTACCATATAAAGTCACAACATATATTGGTGAATCTCTTGTCATATTCATGAGCATTTTTAGAAATTTCTGGACATGGTCGAGGTAGCCATGGTCGAGGTAGCCGTGCAAAGAATGCCGTGGTCGATGTCGAGTCGGGGTGGCCGATGTCGAGAAAGTCGCCGTGGAGCCGCGGGTGCAAGGGGGCGCCGAGTTAGCATGGACGCGGTGGTGTCGAAGTTGTGGTGTGCCGGAAAGGAGATATTGTTGACGACGCGTCACGCCGGGTTTGCCAATCCCGGGGACACATCGTAGACGAAGACACGCACCGATGTTGCCAGCACTGGGCTTGCATAGATGGATGAAGACGAAGTTCACAAAGCGCCGCACCAGGCTTGCCAGGCCCGGGAACACGTCGTGGACGAATGCACGCGGCGGTGGTGCCAGCACCGGGCATGCGGAGACTAGGACCTGCACGAGCTGTACGCCATGTCGAAGAAGTCAGAGGGCCAGCAGAGAAGAACTCGACGACGGTTTCGGCTTCCATCGGCGCGGGGCCAATGTCACCAACGGTGGTCGAAGTAGACGAAGTGGTCGGGATAAATGACGACGACGCTGACGACGGGCTGGTGCTGGATGAAGACGAAGGAGGTGGACGGGCGGCTGCGGCGGCTACGGGGTAGCGGCGGCGGCAACCAAAGAAAAGCGGTGGCAGCGGCTTGATTAGGAGCGCAGCGGCGGTGCTCGAAGTAGGCGGAAAACCCTGACAACGTGACAAAGACCGGCGCGGACGGTGGCGTTCCCGTGCCAAGGGAGACGGTGCGGCGCATACCACGGGAGGTCGACGCGCGGTGACGACGGAGAGGACCGCCGGCCGCGGCGCTACGGCCCGAAGGGGCGACGCAGCGGCGGCGGGCAGGTCGGGGCGATGGCGGGAAGACCAAGGGGCGGCGGCGGAGACCGTGGGCCGCGGCACGACAGCCCGAAGGGGTGGTGCGGCGGAGGAGTGCGGGCCGGTGCAACCGCGGGGACGTCCTCGGGACGGCTACGTGGACCGTGTGCCACACTCTTTACGACCCGACGGGGTGACGCAGCGGCGGCGCGAGGGTCAGTGCGGCCACGGGGACGACCAAGAGCGGACGGCCTCGGGGCGGCCGTGGACCACGGGCCGCGACACTACGGTCCGAAGAGGCGACGCAGCGGTGACGCGGGTCGGTGCAGCCGGAAGAAGAATCACGGGGCGGCGGTGCTGCGACCCGACGGGGCGACACAGCGGCAGCCCGTTGCTCGATTGATGGAGGGACGCGCTGAACTCGGGGACGATCGTCACGTGACCTGCGGAGGCGTGCGCAACCGATGGTTAGATGAGGCGGATCGCGGCGGCGGGCGGGTGATCAATCCTATCGCGCGCGAGATCAGGGACGCCGCTCGGTGGAGACGGGGTGGCGGCGGAGTCCGAGATGAAGCCGGCGACAGCGGGCGGCAGGGCGGCTATGATTGGCCGCCGCATGGTGCGAGGCTGCCCGGTCGGGGTGATGCAGGAGTCCCGGTCGGAGCAGGGCGGTGACGGCCGACAGAGATCGACGGGCAGGCCGGTGCGCCAACGCTGGCGGTGAAGGGCCACCGCATGACGCGAGGTTGACGTGTCAGGGAGACCGACAGGCAGACGCGCGGACGACACGCGAGGCCGGTGGGTCGGGGCGACCGGCGGGCAGACGCGTGGACGACGTGCGGGGCCGCCGGGTCAGTGAAGAAGCCGCCCTATCGCGCCAATGTTGGAGTAGAGGCGCACGGGGTCGACGACGGCGGTGGGCGACGCAAACCGATCAAGATTAGATCAGAAAATCAAAAAAGAAACCACCGATCAAGATGACCGGCGGGAGAGAGAAAACCCCAGAGCAAGGGCGCGGGAAAAAGACTCTCTATGGCAGCCGGTCAACACGACCGGCAGACGAACCCTAGGTACGGGCAGCGCGGCCCCCGGTGGCGGTCATGGAGGCCGACCGCCCCAGGGACGGCGCGCGGGTGTGGAAGCGGCGGCGGCTTGGGTTTAGAAACCGGAAACTGATAACATGTTAGAAGAGAGAGAGATTTAATGGAATAGTTGTTGTATTGCTTGAGCCTCGTGGGCATATATACAAGGCAAGCCAGAATATTTCCTAGCCTAATCTATGTTTCCTAATACAATCATGATACTCAACACATGGACTACCATACATTATATAAAGACTAGTCGTTAACCCGTGCAGGTGCACGGGCTAACAACTAAGAAACATAAAATAAATACTAAAAAATTAAATGATGTGTCATAAATATACGTGGACTATCATGCATTATATAAAGACTAGTCGTCAACCCGTGCAGGTACACAAGCTAGCAACTAAGGGCATCTCCAACAGTCGTAAGATAGGTGTTGGTTAATTTTCCACTTAGGACATAGTGATGATGTGACATGTAATAAATGTGGAGAGAGAGCAAAGTTGTATGTAGATTAACCAACAACCTTTGCACAAGCTCCAAAGTAAAATAGAGAGCAATCACATTTATTTTCTCACCATCTATTGGATAGCTTACATACAACCTATTGGATTAGTTGTATGATAGCTTGTTGGTTAATGACATGTCATATTCAATCAACAAGACTAACATACAACCTGTTGGAGATGCCCTAAGGAACATAAGATTAATACTAAAAAATTAAATTCATATGCATGTCTCACCAACTGGTAAACCTATCTTTCAGTAGTCCGAGCTTAATTGGACATACTCCCTCCTTTCCGGTTTATAAGGCTTATCTTAAAATTTTAGTTTTTTCATTTTATAAGGCTCAGTTTCGTTGTTCCCTATCACATATTCAGATTCCAAGGTGCATTAAATCATTACATGCAAGTATTAAGAGAAAATTGACCAATGCATGTACTTTATGCATGCATGCATTGCAATTAATGCATTGGTAAACATAATTTTTTAAGAAAAACAAGAGCATTATTTGAGTGCTTTTGCAAATTACAAAAAGTATTCCACCACTCACCATCTATCTTGGTTGGTGAGATTTTTGAATTGAGCCATATAAACCGGAAAAGAGGGAGTATGTTATATGCACATTTATGTGTACATGAGATCCTGTATTTATGTAGATTCATTTTTCTTGGTGGTAATTGGAAATCTAATATATTTTCTTTGAGGAAAGTCATGGCCGGATGAATCGGTCGGTTCATTTGACCTCTGTTTCTACCTGAGGCTAGAAGTTGCACGGCGTTACATGTGTGTACTAGATCATTGATGGCGCGCGTTGCTGCGCACATCCATTTTGGCATTATAATGTTAGGGTTAGATACAAATATATGAATCCAAATACACTATTTGTTAAATTAAGATAACATGACAATTAATTTTATGAGTAGCCTTATGATGCAAAATTTCAAAAGTTGTACTACTATATGGAGAACTTCCTCTTGAATTGGTTTGGAACATGATGGCCTGTGTTCAGTGCTTGTCTATTCCCCCAAGGTAATAATATGTATTTATGCAAATATATGGTGGCATAATTGGGTGCCAATATGTTCCACATTTAGGAGGGTCACCATGCAGCCCAGCTGTTACGACATTAATTTGTTGGCAACATCAATGAGTACAATGGAAAATCTGACAATTGAAAACATGTTACATAAGATTAATCCCATTAGATTACCTGTGTATTCCTCAAAATATAGCTCCAACCATCATGAATGTTGTTAACAGAAATTTATACATAGTTGATCATGAGATCGCATTTCTTAGTATCATATATACCCTGAATGTTAGCATCGTTCATGCAGATAAGGAAACAATTGTTTAACCGCGTCATGAAGAATGAAACATTAGTAAGAAAAAATGTCCAACATTTAAATGAATTGGTGAAACATGAGTAAACATATCTTTGGTTAGAAAATGGTATGCCCTGATGGCATTCTCAGTGTCATCATGCTGTATATGTAGTTATGTACTGAATCTCTTGTTGATGTCCAACTGAGCAATACTCTTGAATCAAATGCTCCAAAAATAGAAACAATATTTGAAATAGCAACTTGGGGAATCTTAATAATGTATGATCGAGGACATGGTTGTCTAAAGATGATATTGGAGAAACTTAGTAATTCAAGTAAATGGGGAAACAAAGATATTAATGTGAGTGCCTTATTCCACTTTCAGTAGCATTTTCCTATTAGCATGATAAATGTGAAGGTAAACTCAAAAGTCGGAAGAAGTATATCTCACTATGAGTCACCGAGCATAAATAAATCACATAGCTTATCAACATTCATATATTTGACTGAAAGCCAGCATTATTTCATTGGGTTCGACTTTGAGTTTCTTATGTATCAAATGATGCAAACTGGCAGAACTGTTATTGGTGACCATATGGATACAATTTTGAAATAATGTACTCATGCATTTCAAGGTTCTCTTGGAATTTCATATCAGCAATACTCATGCGTTTCAAGCATATGAAGTGACAAACTCCTCAGTATCAGTTTGGTCCTACATATTGCAATCAATATACAAAAGATGGTATCATAGTATAAGAAAGAATAACCTTATATAACAAAATTGGTAGAGAAGTGACTCACAGCAACTGTGTCATCTTGCTTTCATAGTACTTAGCATCAAACTGGGAACCCCTATGGTTCTTCATTCCCGCGCCATGGTTGTATTAAATAAAAACATGAGCATGTAAACAACAAAGGAACATTTCAAGGATACTGCGATAGGCTTGTGCAAACAACAGTCAAAGATAGTTTTTTTTAAGAAAAACACACTACCTACAGGGATAGCAATAGGCTTGTGCAAAAAAAGAGCTATAAATCACCAAAAGTTGGCAAAGCTGAACAACCAAATGAAACACATACTGCAATGCTACATCATATGGACATAGAATATAATATCGTTAAGCGATTTTCTTGGAAAGAAAAATGATAGCAAGCCTGAATTGTTCCACAAGTGGGTTCACATGTGCATTACCTTTTTTTTAACATTAGGCTGATCCAATACACAATTAATATCTTTGTCTTGTTTACACAATCCTTTTATTTTATTCTTGATTTACGATCAGTATCATGTATGTATAGTTGGGCCATTGTCGTTTTCATCGATGTGAAGTTTAATTCGCTAATTACATATGTGTCCATTCTACAACATTACTATTTTATTTGCTCATTTATGTGTTGAATAAACCTTCTGCATACAACAACAACAACAGCCGGTAGTGTTTTTTATGTCAATCAAAGGTTCACTCAAGAGTGGCATGAACATGATACATAGTAATATGACTTGGATACTGACCTGGCCGATTGGAGCGGCAAGAGAAACCCAACACCCAGCAAAAGAAAGATCGAACCCATTAATTCAGAGCAAATGCATTCAGCTGGGAGTAAACAAAACAACGTCAACAAAAATAAATTATAAACTTGATGGGGATCGAATTAGGGGAAGAGGAAACAGAAAGGATGAAGTAGCAATTTGCCGAAGTAAGGAGGGTGTGCCGAGGGACATCGGTATGGTGGATACTGGATACTGTATGGATGATGGTCGTGCACAGCGGGAGCTCGGGAGCAGTCGTGAGGACCGGCGGCACCAGGGTCCAGCGGCTGGAATCGGACGGGGAGGAGGGCTAACCGGAGGACAAGGAGGAGCGGTCGCCCGCCATGCGCTCGGAGGAGTCCGAGGCGGATGGGTTCTCGCCGGAGGAGGAGAATGGCGGCGGAAGAGGAGAAAGATCTCGCCCTGGGCCCTGGCTGGTATAGGGGGCCAACGGAGGCAGGCGTAGCGGCGACGGCGGCCGATTTCCTTTTGCTGGGAAGTGGAGGAGGGAAGGTCGATGCAGCGGCGCTGCCGGGAAGCTTATCGCCGCCATAGCCGCCGAATGAACGTGGTTAGGGTCTCGGTGGCGCTGTCGCTGTGAGCCTGCGAGAGAAAAAGCTATCGCAAAGAAGAGTTGCATGGGCTTTGGCCCAATCAACCACGGACCTCCGTTTTTTCTCCTGGAGTAGCAGTTTATCGGACAGTCAGGTAAGTTGAGGCCCACTCGGAGTTAAACGTGCATCCAACGATCAGAAACAATCGAGACGCAGCATCTTATGGCCAAAATCGCTGATTGTCTGAGAAGGCTCGGTTTAGGTTCAGTTTTACTGTCCTTAATAAGTGCGACCAAATCTTATTTTATTTTGGTTTGTGAGCTAGCTAGCGGACTAATTGTGCCCACACTCATATGGACTCAACAGACCAAGATCACAGTGAATATTTGGATCAGCGCTCATTTATGTTCGATGTGATGGAGATATTCAGAGAGAACAAATCCAAAACAGGGCGCGCCTGACCCCAAGAGAAATAGACACGTTTCTGTCACGCATTTCACCTGCTCGCCAGATATGAAAACATCAATCTCATTGTGTACTGCGTCACATTCTTAGTTTTTTTTTGTGAGAACGTCGGCCTTTATTAATTAAGCAAACAAATTACACAAAGCCTCCCGGATACAATCCGGAGTAGAAAGGAAAACACAAGGACTCACAGAGTTCAAACTAGACTTAGCTAACACATGAGCTACAACATTACAGTGCCCACGAACATGCTTGAAAGAAAATGAAGCCAGAGCAGCACACTCCGTCTTGATCTCAGCAACAATGAAACCCACCAAAGATCTGTCACAGACTGAAGAATTAAGGCGTTGAACCAAAGAGAGGCAGTCAGAGTGAAACACCACGTTAGGAAAGTGCTTCTCCCGGGCCAGCCTAGCAGCGCATTCTTAGTTGTGCTGGCACGAACTTGTTTGATTCGGGACAAACCGCAGCCACGACCATTGGACATCAGATAAGTGATTCGGGCGGAAAACCTAGCCGCCGGAAGCAGCCGCCGCACCCTAGTCGTCTCCTTCCCTCGCCGCCGCCAGAGGGCATCTCCGGGCGAAGCCCGTGTGGTGCCGGCGGCGGCGGGGCTGTCCTGCTCGAGGCGGCGCAAGGCGATGACTGGGATGCGCCATGGTTTCGGGTCGCGTCGGCGGCGCCGTATTGTGCTCCTGTCTGGCGGTGCCTGGTCTGGCCTGGAGATGCGTGCGTACGACGCAACGGTGGGGCGCGTCTCCGGCTGCTCGGCGGCTCACCTGGCGTCTTCTCCAGCACCCGTGCGGCCGGATCGGTCTGGCAGTACGTGCTCCTCGTCTGGTGTTTGCTCTGGTTGCTGGCTGCTCCATCCCGGTGGATCTGGCGGCTCCTTCTCATGGGATGACATCTCACGATGGGATTTGGGAAGGTAGCCGGAGCCACGACCCTGATTTGTGCCTGCAATGGAGTTTCAGGGGTGCGACGGATCTGGGGCAGTTCTGGGGCGGATCTTGGGAGGTGCTTCCATTCAATCAGATCCTTCAGACCTTATCGTGGCGGCATCATCAATGGCCTCTTGAGCTGCGGTTTGTGGTGACCACCGAATTTCTTCAGGAGGGTTTCTCTCCAGATCTGATGGCCGTAGCCGGCAACTCATACTGGTGTGATTGTGGGATGTAGTCGGAATGCTCCGTTGTGGGTTTGACGGTTACCACTTCAATAAGTCTGCCTTGTACAGTGATGAGATCCAATCTATGGATGATGACTTGACGCAAAGGGTATGATTGTGCAGCACAGACGATGGGAATTTGCCCATGACATGTAGCTGCTGGGACAGTGAAAAAGTGGCGGCGACAACATAGGTTTGACTTCGATTTGGTGGTGCTTCTTGAGTACCCGGTCTAGCATTCCGGGGTGAAAACCCTAGGTATGACACGAATTGGTTATACCTGGCAATGACGATGTTTTTGTGTCGTTACCTTGTTGAATGCATTGCTCGGAATTGCTCGGATTTGTTCTTCGGGGTGAAAACCTAAAATCTAGCATATAATGGTTTGATTCGGTGATGTCAGCGCTTCAGCGTCGTTCCCTTCTTGAAGGCATGTCCTTGTGGTGTCGAAAGATGGTTGCGGATATGGTCATTGTTGTAGTTTGTCGATCGATGTTTTGATCGATTCGAGTTATTTATTTTTCCTCGCTTGGCCATAGCTTTGGTCTTATATGACTTTATCTTTTGCCAGGGAGTTTATTAGTGGGTGTGAGTTGGTGTTGGTTGTGTGCATCTTTGTTATGTAGAGACCGGGTGTGTGCTCATCGTGTTTTATCAACTTGATGCTTCATTTTGAGTTAATAAAATCCACCCTTTGTCAAAAAAAGACATCAGACAAGTAAATAATATTCGTTCAGCCATAACCATTAGGCATCAGATAACAAAATCATCTTCGGTCATTTGCTGAGGAGAAATTATAAGCCTCCTCATTGCAGAACAATCCTGTTAGTCAACTTCGCCTTAGCATCGAACTAGCTATGTGGGTAAATGTCGAGCACAATTAAACCCATTAACGGTCGCAGCAAGGGCGCCTACTCGCGCGTGCCACGTCGAACGCATGGATTGGGCAGGAAAAAAAAGATAAAAAGAAATAATGTAAAAGTGGCCGAGCGAAACCCTCTCGTTCTCACGCCCTCCGCCTCGAGCGCCTCCTCCTCCTTCTCCGGTCTCCAGCGCCGCAACTCCTCCTTCCTCTATCCAGCGGTGCCGCCACCCCTCCCTGTGCATGCGCCGCCCCGCCGCCGCCCCCGCCCGCCCCTCCTCCTCCTCCTACCTGCCGCCGTCTCGCCGCTGAAGTTATCGCCAAGGCGAGCAAGCTATCTAGGCTAGGGTTCACCGGAAAGAAAGGTGATCATCCATCTATGCGCTTTGATTGGATGCTTAACGGTCTTCGCCCAGCCGCCTCCTTCTCACGTTTTACCCTCAATATGCAACAGGAGGGGCTGCACTCTCAGATCGGTTGCGGCGCTACACCACTGAGGCACGAACCAGATTTGTTCCTCCGTCATGTAGGTCGCGGCGCCGTCGGATCCAACCTCACTCGAGCACCCGGGCGGGCAAGCTTTCATGGATTCAATTTGGAGGTTCGACCCCCCCCTTCCCCTATTCCATGGTACCTATTTAAACAATTCAACAGACTGTTGGTTTGGTTTTTGTTCTGCAGGAATAAAGTTTGACTCAAAAGTTCTTGGATGGAGAAGATTTCATCGGTGTTCCATGTGCTGACAAGCGACCAGTGGTAAGGGGAATAGTGAGGTTTGATGATGGCAAGGAACCAATAATGGCAATGGCGGCAACCTCTTTTCCTGTTTAAGTCTTCGTGTCACTTGTTTTCTTTAAACCATTCAGGCTTTGATTTCCTTAGCCATGTGCATATCATGTGTTTGATGCAATGTACAAGAATGACCATGCACTCGGTGGACTTTAATTTTTTGTGTGTGTGGAGTGTGCGACGAGTACAGAATGGAATCACTATAGTAGATAGCATGAATCTTCGTAACCGAGCCTCACAACTGAGCTACATGTGAAGCTTATCATAAATTTATGTTCTAGGTAGAAACGTGTTAGCACAAAACTTATCGGAACACCACTTCTTAGTATTTGGATCGTCTCTTCAGGAATATATGAGGTTATGAGGCATTGGAATTAATTACGAGATGGAATGATGGGGGATCTGATTGCCTTGGCAAATGAGAACCATCTTTTTATTCATAATGAAGGTATTGTACTGTTATAATATCTCTCTCATTGGCTTTGCATTTTTATTAAATATATAGTTGAACTGAATAGCGTTTCAATAAGCTAAAGTCAGGCTCTTCACTTCAATTGCAGCTTCCCCGACCAAAGTCATCCATGACTACTGAACAGGTTAGTGCTCTTCCTGCCACTCTTGTGTATTTATATCTCTGCCATGATTAAAAGCTTAATTTTGGGGATGGTTGAGGCAATGCAATTGCTTATAGTCAGTCAGAGAAAGAGTGCCAGTGGTAGCTAGCTTTAGTTGTCTAGCAAGGCACCTGGAAGCATTCGGGGCGAAATTAGCAGAAGAAGTTGAGCGTACAGCTTTTTGTTGTACAATTCTGTTGCTGTGATATGCCATCCATGAGGAAGTCTTGAGTATGTTTGTGTGTAAGCATGCTCTGTCATTGTAATACCCACAACGCAAGCTTGTATTTTAGGGAATGTGCATCATACAAGATATGGGTGTCGATTATGTTAAGCTTATTCAAGATTTTCGTACCTTCACTTTTAATCATTAGTTCACTACAAGCTATTAAAAGCCAGTTTTGCTATAACAATGCAGATTAAACCTCCATCATCAAAGGCTGGTCGTTTTACTCAAATACTCTCTATAGGAATTGGAGGATCATCTTTGGGGCCTCAATTTGTTTCTGAGGCACTTGCGTCTGATAACCCCCAATTGAAGGTATTGTCCCGAGTTCTCTAATCTGCGCAATGCACCTTGATTGCAGTTTTCCATTCTGTGCATTTATGTTTGTTTCAAGCACTATAAGCATTAACCTTTTTTCTGCTGGATATCAGATACAATTTATTGACAACACCAACCCTGCTGGAATTGATCATCAAATTGCTCAACTAGGGGAGGAACTTAAATCTACTCTGTAATTCTAATCTCTAAGGTACGTATATAGTCCTATTTTTCCTTATTATGCCTCTCTTTTCCCATTGCTATTAGATACTTGTTCGCGTCACATGCTTGTTTATATGTACAGAGTGGTGGCACACCTCAAACCCGGAATGGTCTACTAGAAGTAGAAAAAGCCTTCAGAGATGATGGACTAGATTTTTCGAAACAGGTTTTGACCTCAGTTCTTTTTCCCCTTTTGCATGTTAATTTATATATTGAAATGGAAAATGTTGTATGTTGGGATAATCTTGAACTGCAACCAGTGAATATTACTGTGGACTGTTAATTTTCTATAGATGCTGATGCCATCAGGATTGTGAGGTACACTGGAATGATTTGCTCATGTTTCATGTACAGACTAGTGACAAGATGAGAATCTGTATGAACTGCCCTGGATCCAGTTCTTACCACGTTTTTCGTATTTTAATTGTGTCATAACTCGATTCTCTATGGATTCGATGCATCAATACATAATTTTGTGGTCATTGTCATTGCTCAATAAATAAGCATTCATCTTGATAACACAAGCGATTTTTCTAAACCAGTGTGAGAACTGTGCATAAGACACAACAACTACTAAGCCTTCAGTCCCAAACAAGTTGGGGTAGGTTAGAGCTGAAACACATAAGATCTCGAAACCAAATCATGATTCTGGCACGTGGATAACTAACTTCCATGCACCCCTATCCATTGATTATTTATCTGATTTATGTCATCCGCCATGGAAGCACAATTTTTTTTTCTTCCGAAAGAAACTCGGGTTAGTAAGCCTTCTATATTCTTTGTTCAATGGAGTTCACACAAAAAAATTGATATCCTATTTAAGAAAAATAGCAATCTATGTTAGTCTAGGAACAACATGATGCTTATGGATATTCTTCTCTCAATTATGCCCATCTTATTTGACATCAACAACTCTATTTCATTAGGAATTTAATGTTGCCATATGGGCATCTTTTAATGGTTCTGTAAAGTAAATTAACAGATTCAGTCTACATGTTGTAAATAAATTACAATCTAAAGAATATATGTTTACTTATAATATACTTGATATAACACTGAGGTACGCACCCCTGTTTCCATCCATGTACCTTGTGTATGTAGACTATTATGATACAACTCAGGCCATGGATGTATAAATATTACATTAGTCTATTAATTCTAGAGATAAACAGTTACCATGAGAAGTTTCCAACTTCTGGCCATTCAAGAGATAAACAGTTACCATAAATATTACACACAGCGAGGTGATTGGCCATCATCGTCAGTAAGAGGTACAAACTTCTAATGTGGTATTTGTTTTGTTTGTTTCAACGGCACTACCATACTGCAAGGGATCTGGAACGCAGGTATTTTGGAACGGCAACTTCACCATCTATATGGCCACAGAACCCCACATAACAAGTCAGGTTGAACCAGACAAATGGGACCCAACTTTATATCATTTTCCAAGAGTTCAACCATGGGATAGGTTAAAATTATTGAAATATATTCTTCTGAATAAATTGTAAACCTCCATAGCCATCCCGCCCTGTCCAGAAGGAAAAACAACAGCCAAAATTGAGTGAAATATATTTAAAAGAGCAGCTCAACAGATAACACTTAAAATCTTTCAGAGTTGACGGATACAAAAGTTGTTTGATTTGAATCCTAGATTAACCACCTGACCATAATCCAGAACTGGGTCACAAGGTTGGCATGTTTCATACGACTACTAATGCTATATTTATGCTTCTTGCATGATACCATGTGCTTCAGTTTCTGGTAGTCCCCATGAAGATATATACCTGAAGTGTTCCTGAAGGAGTGTTGAAGAATGAAAAGTGGAGTTTTAGTCAAGGGGAATATGATGGCAGACCATAGTATTATTAAGGAGCTCTTAAGTTGGTATGGTCCACTACACCAGTACTCTCCACCATGCCATGTACTCAATGTTTCAAAATTTAAATAGCCCTCTACGGCTTTTACAGAATGAAATGCTACCCTACTAAATAATTTCCATGAACAGAACTAATACTACTAATATCCACTATTCATGTAGAAGATATAGTTCATGTATGCTACATGCACCAAAATTACTTGGAGCTTATAAACACCTTTTCATTTATACACTTCTTAGGTATCATACACACTGTCCATAAGTTTAAGTAATTCGGGTACTAGAAAATAAGCATTTAGAGAACTTCCCAGTCTTCTGTTAAATTTACATGTATGGCAGCTTCCTGAGCGGTCATAGGTTTTTTCTCTCTTCTAATTCTGTACAACTGTCCGCTCCTCTTTAGGTGGCGTATTTTGGAATCCGCTAAGACCAAGGAATTTTGTATTTGTTGGAACATTGCACTGTTCTTTCAATGATAAAAATGGCAGCCCGGTGCATGTAGCTCCTGCTTGCGCAGGGTCTGGGGAAGGGCCCGACCACTTACTGTTCTTTCGATAAGTAATAGAATTATTCAGGCTAGACCAAATCTTGGCTTAGTTCAGCCATAGATATGACCAAATGCAAAATCCATATTCTATTATATATCTCACTGCACAAATTTTATACTCGGAACAGTAAGCAAAGATGTGTATTATAGTAAAGAGCAATAGTAGCGTGGCTTTTTCAATGTGAGGCATTGTTCTTTATTAAAGATATTTTGTGATGATGCAGCATGGGGCCAGATAACTTTGAAAACAGATTCAGCAAAGGCACTGGACAATTGAGGCCACATAGGGGGCATCAAGTTATTTTGGTAAGTATTATAAATCATAGAACTTGCGGATGATTCTTTTCTTCTTGGGATCTTAAAAGAACACAATTGTTCATCTTGAACTGTAACCTGTTTGACAGATTTTCTCTAATTGCCTAGGAAATTGGAGTGACTTTCATGCTTGCAGATACACTCTCTAGGTAAATAATTAACTTTTCTCCTTTTCTACCCCTTGACAGGGAGATCCAGGAAGGAGGCTAGTCTCTCCCACGGCGTTGCTGTCCAAGTACATTAAGGGAGCTCCATGTCTTGGTTTGCCGCACGTACGTTTACCACACAAAAGAGCACATGTGCTCCTCATAATAGCAAGTTTGTAATGAATTCTGAAACCAATCGGGAGGTTAAATTCAGCAAAGCATATTCACCTGTAGTCAAATCACTTTTGGTGTCTATAAGTGCCATCAAAGATCAACCAACACCCATCAACGTGCATAAACTAGATAAGTGCGCATATGAACGCTCAGGAGGCGTGCCAATGGCACGCCCCAACCACTAGTTACCATTCAATCCTCATGCCATCTTTCACGGATGACAACACGTTCGTATGGTGTCATGTCTCCAAGATTTTGTAGATCCTATCAATACAAGCATGGCTAGTGGATTGACTAGGTACGAACTGCTTTGCTCCCGATTCTTCTGATTCCTCCATATTTTTGCTTCCCTCTGGTTCATGTGGCGTCATGTTGTCTACATGTGTGCTTGCTATTTATTTGCACTGTAAGGGTGTCTCCAACAGGAACCCTTAAACCGCCCGTAACCAGCCGCACCACACGGTTCAGTCTTGTTGTGCTATCCAACGTGGACCTGTATGGGTGTAGGCCGGTCTGAACGTACTTTGTTATGCAAAGCAGCGACAAATGTGGGGAGCTTGGCGGCCACATCTTTTGACCACCCTGGCATACCCGAACATGGGAGGGGGGGAGCACGGCCGCGCGGGCATCATGGCTGCTGTGGACCATGTTGTGTCGTCCCGTGCCTGTAATCGCACCACCCGACGTCAACGCGCGCGTAGCCAAGTCCAGCCGTCAGAGAAAGAAGCCGACTGCACGGACATTGACGAGGTGGAGGCTAGCACGTTTGCGCCCGCCGCCATCATCGAGGAGAAGTAGAACATGGGAGGCCACCACGGCCGAGGTGACGCCGGCGTACACAGCCGGTGTCTTGCCCTCTAGCAGGCCACTGTCTTCCCCCTACCCAAAAACCTACTCTGGTCCGTACAGCATACGGAACCTTCCCTCCGGCTGAAGCATCAGCCAGTGGTTCCACTCTGATGAGCGTTGGCGAAGCGAGCCACCCTTTGCGCTAAAGCATATACAGTCGGCACTCCCGACTGCCGTACATGGGGACCACAATGGAGATCCGTCGCGGCCGGCAATAGACTAGTCAAGGGTATCCAAGTGGTCGGAATGGATACCGCTGGCGACGGCCGTAGACTAGTTTAATCTTAGTCCGATATCTGTTTTAGTTAAAAATATGTCCAAAATGTAAATGTTTTTGTCCGGTTTGTTTGAAATCTGCTGTGTTTTCATGAATTTCATCCGGTTTGTCGAGAAAGTGTTATATATAGGCAGCGTTGGATGGCAGTCTCCCGCATCCTGTCCACAGACTGGTCCCCCTATCGACGGGCGGATGCTGGAGGAAATTTACGGGTCACCGTTGGAGATGTCCTAACGTGTCAAATGGAAGAAAGATTAAGTATCAAAGTTTATATTAACTAACCTAATAAAAGCTTATGTCACTTATTGGACCTTGATATACATTCATCTGAATATAGACTTATATATAGCACAAGCATTAGTCAAAAAAGTGAAGGTTGGTGAAGTATTAAGTAACTTGTTGATTGTTTATATTTCCGCAGTCTTTTCCCCATTCATCAATGTATAGTTGTTTTTTTTTGGAAAAAACAAGAGTGTGTGTATGTTTTTACATTTTTACTTTTCATCCGATTGTTGTTTGAATCTTGCGAGTATACTGCACTAAGATTTATGTTTACATGCATTTTATTTGCACGCCTTTTATTTAGTTGCATCTCTTACACTACAACTCATGAGATACTTCTGAATAGTACATGCCCAAACTCCATGGTCATATTTGTACTTCATAGTTCGTTTTAGCTTGGCCTAGCTGGCAAAGTTATCTTGGTTCTGATTTGTTTTAGGTTGATGGCCAAACATATGATATGATTGTACTGATAATCTTTTGTGTGACACAGTAAGCTAGTCAAGCAAGAAGTTTGTCTCAAATGGTAAAGAACATTAAATTATGAATCGAACCACTCGCAGGGAGAATAAATGATGCTAAAGCAATGTTGTTTACTAATGTAGTTTAACTCGGTACAATGTAAATATATGATTGGAACTATCCTTTTGGGGATGTCTTGTGGAATCCCTAGAATCTAAACTGTTGCCGCCAGTCAATGAATTTACTCAGTAAAATATTTGTTCTCTCGTTGTGCATCTGATTCCCACATATTTATTTCTGTTGAATCTTATCTTATCATTTCTTATAAGTTTGTGCTCATAGCTAGTCACATTCTTACATTCAAATAGATGGAGGAGTAAAATATCAAAATATATGGATGAAGTGATGGACCTTGTTGTGCAAATGCGGAATTATATATAAGGAAACATTATTCACACAAGTGAAGTTTTCTAGGGAATTTACTTACTTTTCTTCTTCATGGCATTTTTCAGTCAGAGAATGCCTTTTGTGTATGTAAAGACTATTTTTCATCAGCTTGCTACTTGAATGTTCTGACTCCGGAGCACTCTGTTTTTGGCTTTACCACACCATGTGCTGCATATGTTATGTGTATCAGACATACTATTTTTTGGAATTGTGAATATTAATCGATGAAACATTGTTCGAATGATGGCAAATTGGTTGTCTAACTCAGTTACCATTTCAAAGAAGAAGTTGATAATGATCATTTCATAATTTTTTTAACCTTAAGGCCTAATAGAGTGAGATGCCAAACATATAGGTATCTAGTAGGTGCTCACAGAGATGCTCTTAGTTTATTCAAGCTCTCGTATGAAAACAAAATAAGGAAATACATTTAGTAATTGCATGCTATATAATTTCTTTTTCAGTTGTGCAAAATTTGGTGATGTTGCTCCAAATATTTTTCAAAGATGTGTTTGTGTTTGGTGTCATTATACCTAACCTCTGAATTCATCTCTCCTCTTCGGTCATACTATACTTCTTGAACATTCTCAGATACTCAAAGAGATTATTGTTAGATGAAAAATCAAATGGTTGTCATCTGAAATGTTCAACACGGGCATCCGGTATCCCTAAACTGTAGTAGGAAATGTATCAGTAGTAGTACACGGCCGGTTCACCATTAGCCCTAATGGTTTATCTGGTTGCTCTACTACTTTTTCAACATCAACAGGGCTTCTCATTGGGTATTCAAACTCCTACCTCATTGGCTAGTGAGTCAGTTCGTTGTTGTGGGGATTCAGTGAGTAACGATTACTTCTCTCCAGATGCCCCTGATTCCAACATGTTTTTGCATCCCTTTGTTTCCTCTCTCACCATTTTTTCTATGTACATGCTCACCGCTTATTCGAACCTGTCAAATATAGATGGAGGGGTAAATATACACATTTCCTTATATGTAGTCCTCCATTTATTTGTTTAAGTAGAAAGTACACTCTAGCTCCCTTGCGAAAACTAAGACGAAGAAGAAAAATACCTCTGCTTCCACTTGCTGCCCGCCCCACTGCATCTGATTATTTAGCCAGCTATAAGGTGATCCAGAAAACAAATAGACAGCCTAAACAGCGCCAATAAAATAGACATGTATTCACAATTACATGTCTCAAATCTCATCATCACTAATTAAGATCAGCCTAACGTATGACTAGTAATTCATCCACTTCCCTATGCTATATTGCATATCTCGTCATCACTAATTAGGAAACCAAATAAATAGACAGGGGCTCAAAAGCTATCCTGAGACAGCGGCATCTCAGCCGGTCAAAAGGAGATGATGGACTCGAAGACGTTGATGCGGTCGAACTCACTAGCGAACCGCACCTCCCGCTTCGTCTCTGGTCGAGGAGAAATGCCGCATCTACGTAGTTAATTTATGTAATGTTGCGCAGAGGCTGATTTGTAGGACTATCATTAGTCGTTAGGGGTGCGTGGGCCCACCCTGAAATAGGGGGGAGTTTTCAATGGTGGAGAAAGGAAGGTACGTTATGTTAAGTAGGATTCATATCTCGTATTCAAGATGGCAACGGGGATGAAACCCATCGGGTTTGCCTTCCCAAACCCGTCTCCACGAGAAAATCGTAAACCGGTCCCCATCCCTGTCACCGTGCGCGGGGCTAGTTTTTCGCCTGACCTCTAAGCCCATCTTGTTTTTTTCAACCCACAGGGAACCCACGGGGAAATTGACATATTTAAGAAAACATAGTAGCAACAAAGAATGTCATTTCAGCAACAAAACGGGCATATTTCAACTGCATAACTTGAGCAAATTTCAACACAAAGCAGTAGTAGATGGTTCAACAACTATAGGGTGTGTATTTTAGCAGCATAATTTGAGAAAAAAAGAGTAATAACAGAAGCTACAAGGAGCATTTTTCAGCACAACACCACATTTTAGCAACAAAGATGATCAGATTTGAGCAACAATCAGAAGCATATTTTAGCCATACATGGTTCAACAAGATGTTCATTACACAAGTTCTAAAACAGAATTCTTGGTTCACAAATCACGAGCAGAAATGAGACGAAATGGTCCAATACATAAGTTCTGAAATAGAATTCATAGTTCACAGATCACTTTAAAGTAGGAATCATCATGACATCTTTTACAAATCCAAGCCTCCAAAAGACTATCTTCAAAGCTTCCAATGCCAAATCAAAGTGCCAAGTCCTAGAGATGATCAAAATGCACTCAAGCTAAAGTTTAACATGAAAAAAAATATGCAGATTGGTATATAAAACTTGCAAGTACTTGCACTTCACCTGCATTCCCTCTTGAATGTCTTGAAGACAACTCCAAAAGATTTGTCCTTGTTCATTGTCAGCATCTATAAGATCAAATAAGTAGTAATGAACATCTTATGAAACATTGCAACAAGATAATGATAAAGTCTATGATGATATGTAAAGAAAGGCACACCTTTATATTTGTTTCTTATCCAATCTTGTATACACATCAAGGCCTCTAAGATTTCGGGGGTAAGACGCCTATGATGGTCACTTAGAACTCTACCACCTGTGTTGAATGTTGATTCCGAGGCAACCGTGCTGACCGGAGTTGAGAAAATATCATGTGCTAGCAGCCTCAAAGTTGGATAGCGTGTTCCACTAACTTTCCACCAATATAACACACTGAATTTATCTTTGGACAATGGAACTAGCTCATCTTCCAAGTAACGGTCTAAATCAGATTTCATCCTAAAAGATGTTGGCCTTTTTTGAGCAATATGTTCGTTGAAGAGTGACATAAGCGTTGGAGCTTCCAAAGAAGAGAATGAGGAAGATGGCTATCTGTGATCATCGTTACTCTCGAGACTGTACACCTCCAACAAAGTGCATATCTTGGCAATTACTCCATTAACATCACCCTCACATTCTGTACTACAAGGACTAATACCATGCAACATAGCAAAGCAAAAAAGTAACATTTCATTTTTGTATCGAGGATCAAGAAGTGTAGCCATTCCCATTATACCTTGAATATCAGTCTAATACTTGTTAAATTTCTCATCCATGCTAAATGTCATGGCTTCTATCACCTCATTACCACAAGTTGACCATTGCCTCATATTCATTTTAATTTCACGAATCATGGGAAAATAGATATTGGCAGTTATATAATCAGTCCTGGAAAACATTTCAGTGATTTCAAAGAATAGCCGTAGCCTTTCTACAACCTCAATAGAAAAAGCCCATTCTTCCTTAGAAGGAAGACTTTCGTATTGCTACTCAACCTTCTTTAATCACTCAAAAACAATCTTATATGGTAGAGCTACACTAAGCATTGTGTAAGTTGAATTCCACCTAGTCTTACAATCAAGTATTAATCTTCTTGTTATTTTGACCTTTTGAAACTTAGCAATTTCCTCAAACTTCTCTATTCATTTTAGTGAGTCATTCCAAAAAGCTACACTATCTCTAATATTTTCAATTGCTGATTTCAGAGCATCTAAGCCATTTTTGACAATTAAATTCAGAATGTGGGCACAACAACGCATGTGAGTCAAGGTACCTTGTAACATGAGCTTGTCCTTTCCTATCCTCTTCACCAACAAGTCAATTGTCTTGTCATTTGAAGAACAATTGTCAACAGTCATCGTTGATAGCTTCTCATCAAGAATTCGAAGCTATGAATGATTCATGAAGTTCTTCAACAATAACTTCGGCGGTGTGAGGAGCTAGCACATAAATAAACCTACAAATGCAATGAATATATGTTATTCAGCAACAAATATTGATCAAAACAACATCAAACAATGTAGTACAACAACAAATACATGATCAATTTGCAGCCATGTACTCGATAGCCTTCTTCCTTTCAACTTTGTAAGCGTCCAGAATATCCTTCCTATGAATAAAGTGGTGAGAATCAGACATTGTAGATATTAAACAAAACATAGCATATTAGTAGAACAATTCATTGTAGCACAAGACATACCTAATAGTGTTTCTTGTCACCATAGTAAACAAGGGTTGCAATGTACTAACAAATCTTTGAAACCCCGTATGGTCAAATATGTATAAGGGGTACTCATGCAGCACAATCATGGAAGCAAGCATCTTTCTAGCAAAATCTTGGTTAAAAGTATAGTTCTCCACAGAAACTTTTCCATATCTACTAGAACTGAACCTCAAAGAAGATTGGCTCACTGTTTTACCATTGCTATTGACCTTCTTCATAGTACAAGACGCCAAATGAACATGAAGATGCTTGGTCCCATTCTTTGATTCTCCTCCAAGTTTATTCTTACAATGAAGATATTGTGCCTTGCATCTCCCATGCACCTTCACTTTCTTGAAATCAACCCAAACAATCGATGTGACCTTTCTCTTGGAACCAACTGCAAGTCCTTCCTCAGCCCCATCTTCCTCTTCATCCTCATCCCCGTCTTCCTATCCATCCTCATCCTCATATTCCTGTTCATCTCATTCATCCGCAACTTCCTATTCATCCATAATTTCGACATGTTCTTCAACACACATTGCATCATAAACGACAGACTCATCAAATTCTTCGTCCACATCCTCAGATTCGTGCACACTACCAATAACTAGTTTCTTTTGATTGTGCCGTCAATGAATCAATTAACCTATCAAAAAGAATGAAAACATAATTATTAGCTTTGATGTATTTTTTTGGACATAGTGGCGGTATAAAAAAGATTCAACATGTTCCTGTAAGTCTAATAAAACAATAGCAATTTGTACATGTAGCCTGCAATACGATGACCAGAAAAAACACACTGCATACAATTTGTACAAGGATTTGGAATCCATTTTGTTTCTTTCTTGCACGAGTGTACCAGCTTCAACTTAACTTCTTAAACTGTCATGATAAAAGACCATATACTACCGTCTAAACCAAACCCTAGCAAACCAAATCCATGATTTCAAAGAAAATTAGCATCATCCATCTCAAACCCTAGCACCATCCAACTCAGATTGTGAGAAACTGGGGCTACTCACCTCGTCTTTAACCTCTTGCGGATGTTGAAGCTGGATGGAGGCTTGGGAATCGGATTGGAAAGCCCTCTGCCTCCTCTTCCATGAACTCCATGACCTACTTCCCTTCCACCACCACCAGTGGGGTTGTAGTAGAGAGAGGAAGGCGGGGGGCGGCTACAGACTGCACCGGCGGCACCAGCGGCGGCGCCCTTTCACCTGACTTGGGACGTGAAGAGGCCACCATGGGTTCGTCACCGGTGGCGGTGCCCCTTCTGCTAATAGACCGCCAGCGGTGAAGAAGACGTGGAGGGAGGAGGCTCATCGGCGCAGATCGTGGTCGGCGGCTTTTGCAAGTTGGGATCGAGCCCGGCGGCGGCTGGGGTCCTAGGTTCAGGTTTAGGTATTCTGTGGGAGACAGAGAGAGAGAGAGAGAGAGAGAGAGAGAGAGAGAGAGAGAGAGAGAGAGAGAGAGAGTTGAGTGCTTGAGCGAGGGGGAAGGAGCGAGCGAAATTGCCACCCAGCGAGGGGTTGGTTTTGCCTCAACTCTGGGGGTGGGGGGCTCGGTCGCTTTTGACTGGGCCGGATTAGTGCTTTGTAAAAAAATGTATTTTGCTGGGTTTCAGGTTCGAGGATTATCGAAAGGGGTGTAAACCCATGAAACATGTCGGGTTGTATAATGTGCCCAACAACAGCCCCACGGGGATGAAAATATGCCCATCCCCATCCCCTAATAGGGTAAAAACCCGCGGGGACACGTGTTTCGGGCCCCGTTGCCATCTTGATCTCGTAGGTGTAGCAATTTTTCCAGTCGAGAGCCCTGGTTATGCTAGCCATGTCATTGATTTCCTTGTAATTGGCAAGGTCACACTATTGGACAAACGGCCTATAGTCCCAGTCCGTAAGAGACTTTAGTCCCGGTTCACCAACCGGGACTAATAAATCGGGACTAAAGGCCATCACCCTTTAGTCCCAGTTGGCCACAACCCGGAACTAATTCCCTTCCACGTGGGCGGCAGCGTGCGTCGGGGGCTGGGGACCTTTATTCCCGGTTGGTTACACCAACCGGGACTATATGTTTAGGGTTTTAGTGTTTATGGATTATTTTCTTTTTAATTTTGTTTTTTTCATTTAATTCTTTTTCATTTCAAACATATTTTACGCTACTACATACTATACATGTCGTACATATATAATAGAATTTCTCGTAGAACCAATCATATATCATAGAGCATTGCACGAGCTAATCTATCAATGAGAGATGAAAGGACAAAGTTGCCAACCTTTGTAAACACTTGGATAGATGGGGTGCCTTCAAATTTTGACAAATCATGGCAAAAATGGAGAAAGAGCTCGAGCAATGAGAAGAACAGAGGAGAGAAAGGGGAAAATAGAGAGAATGGATTCGGGCTGGACGAAGGGTTTATGTAAGGACATATGTAGTCCCGACTGGTTATACAAACCTGGATTAAAGGTATACCTCTAGTCCCAGTTGGTTATACAAGCCGGGACGAAATGGGATCGTGGGGCCCCAGCCTGACGTCAGCCTACCATCACTCCTTTAGTCCCCGTTTGTACCAGAAACCAGAACTATAGGTACGAAATGAACCGGGACTAATGATGCCCGTGCCTCGGACCGCTCCTAGCTGTTGGAACTGAGACTAGTGATCAAATTCGGGACCGAATCCAAACCGGGATTAATGATCCTAAAGTAAAGTCTGTTTTCTACTAGTGTGAGAGCCTCTAAACACAAGCACTCCCGTTCGAACTCATAAGCTAAGAAACTGCATGCATGTAGTCGGAGTCCAAATGATCACCGCCGACCACGCGCTAACGCCGCACCTACTGGGAAATCTTATCCAAATTGAATTGAGACCAGGAAGCACTGTTACCATAATCATGACTTGGTTGCCTGGGTAAGCTAGCTATATGTGTGTGCGTGAGTTGGGTAGTTCATGTATGGTTTGTTGCGTGGAGTTGCATGCATGTAGGATCTGTTGGCAGGCCCTCATCGTGCGTACGGCCGGGCCAAGCTGATCAGCGCGCGCGCCCGCTGCGGGAAGTCGTGGTTAGGCAGCGTTCGTGCCTACGTGCGCACTGGTGGCACTAGTAGAAAAAGGATCAAACGTGAAGCACATTAGTGCCGGTTTGTATTAGAGCCGGCACAAATGTATACATTAGTGCCGGTTTCAACGGCTAGCCGGGCCGCTCCCATTAGTACCGGTTCGTGGCTAACCTTTAGCACCGGTTCGTGTCACGAACCAGTACTAATGAGGGTGGTGGCAGGATGTTGCCAGTCTGGACCCCACCCGGCACCTTTAGTACCGGTTCGTGCCACGAACCGGTACTATAGGTCCTCCTGCATATAAACCCTTCGTCCAGCTCGCTCTGTTCTTCCCCCTTTCCCCTCTCCTCTCCTCTCTGTTCTTCCTCTTCTCCCCTCGAGCTCATCACATATTTTGCCCAAAATTTGTCAAGATTTGAAGGCCCCCATCCATTCAAGTGATCACAAAGGTTAGCAACTTTGTCCTTTCATCTCTCATTGCTAGATTAGCTCTTGCAATGCTTTATATAGTTATTAATTTGTGAGTTTAGTAATTTGGGAGGAAATATATATATATGTGCTAGTATTTGATTTATATGCAATTTGAGGTCAAAATAACACTTAGTTTGCATATGTAGGTGTGGTTTACTTAGTGCCTTCTAAATCTCCGTCGTAACCACCGTCGATCGCCCGCATCGTCCCGTCACCGGCACCACCTTGTGGTGAGCCTCTTGTTCATGAAATTTTATATAAAAAATTGATGTTTGTGTGATTTGAATATATAGTTACTCGTATAATAATTATCTTACCCGTACTTTCTTTGTTATACATAGTGCCATGGTTTTGATATCTGTCCCCGTCGGCCCTCGTCCTTGTTATGATTCGGATGTGGTATATTCTCTTTTAAAACTATTTGTTGCATTTCGTGTTTATGACAAATTATGCCCATCAAGTTGACATAGATATTTTTATCTAGGAGGTATGTGAACCGGAAATTCCAATCGACCCTATTGTCGAGAGGTTAAATTTAGTTGAAAGAGAAAACGAGTACTTGAAAGAAAAATTGAAAAGAATTGAGGGGGAGAAGATGGAATTGGAGTTGCATGTTGCCGATGTCGTCAATGATCACAAGATCAAGAAGGAGAAAATGCGCTTGAAGATTAGAAAGATTAGAAAATATGCCATCGATAGTGAGGCTTGGTATCATTATGCTGTTAGATCAATTGTTACCTTAGTTGCGATCTTGATCGCATTTGTTGTTGCATTTAAATGCTTTAGCTAGAGAGTTATTTGTTTGTTGCATTTAAGTGTTGTATGAATTTTATGTATGAACTTGTATTAATTTGGTCTATTCGGTGTTGTGTAATGAAGATGAGCCGGCAATGGATGTACGATGACCGATGCTCTCCCCAGTTCGTTGAGGGCGTGCATACTTTTCTGCTTGCGGCTGAGGCAAACAAGCGGGCGGATGGTTTTATGCCTTGTCCATGTGCTGGCTGTAAGAATGGTCGCAATTACTCTACGTCAAGAACCATTCACGTCCACCTGTTTGAGTCCGGTTTCATGCCCCACTATAATGTTTGGACCAAGCACGGAGAAAGAGGGGTTATGATGGAAGACAATGAAGAAGAAGAGGACGACGACATCTATCCTGGCCATGGGTTCCCTGAATACGATGATACAACAATAGGGGAAGAAGCTGAGCCGGTAATGCGGGAAGAAGCTGAGCCGGCAATGCGGGAAGAAGCTGAAGAAGAGGCATCAGATGAGCCCGTTGATGATCTAGGTCGGGCCATTGCCGATGCAAAGAGAAACTGCGCAAGTGACTTGGAGAAGAAGAAGTTGCAGTGCATGTTAGAGGATCACAAAAAAAATTTGTACCCGAATTGTGTAGGTGACAAGAAAAAGCTGGGCACCACACTGGAATTGCTGCAATGGAAGGCAGAGAATGGTGTATCTGATAAGGGATTTGGAAAGTTGCTGGTAATGATAAAGGATATGCTTCCAAAGGACAACGAATTGCCCGAGAGTACGTACGAAGCAAAGAAGACTATCTGCCCTCTAGGGTTAAGGTGCAGAAGATACATGCATGCCCTAATGATTGCATCCTCTACCGCGGTGAGTATGAGGATTTGAACGCTTGCCGGGTATATGGTGCATTGCGCTATAAGATCAGCCGCGATGAGCATGGTGATGTCGAGGGCGAGCGCCCCAGGAAGAAGATTCCTGCCAAGGTGATGTGGTATTCTCTTATAATACCACGGTTGAAACATTTGTTCCAAAACAAAGAGCATGCCAAGGCGATGCGATGGCACAGAGAAGACCGTAAGAAAGACGGAAAGTTGAGAGTACCCGCTGACGGGTCGCAGTGGAGAAAAATCGAAAGAATGTACGGGAAGGAGTTTGCAGATGACGCAAGGAGCATATGGTTTGGTCTAAGCGCAGATGGCATTAATCCTTTTGGGGAGCAGAGTAGCAACCATAGCACCTGGCCTGTGACTCTATGTTTGTATAACCTTCCTCCTTGGTTGTGCATGAAGTGGAAGTTCATTATGATGCCAGTGCTCATCCAAGGCCCTAAACAACCCAGCAACGACATTGATGTGTATCTAAGGCCATTAGTTGAAGAACTCTTACAACTGTGGAATGGAACAGGTGTACGTGCATGCGATGAGCACAAACAAGAAGAATTTGACCTAAAGGCATTGCTGTTCGTGACCATCAATGATTGGCCTGCTCTCAGTAACCTTTCAGGACAGACAAACAAGGGATACCACGGATGCACGCACTGTTTGGATGATACCGACAGTATATATTTGAATAGTTGTAAGAAGAATGCGTACCTGGGACATCATCGATTTCTTCCGAGCAGGCATCCCGTAAGAAAGAAAGGCAAGCATTTCAAAGGTGAGGCGGATCACCGGACGAAGCCTCGCCACCGTACTGGTGCTGATGTACATGATATGGTCAAGGATTTGAAGGTGATATTTGGAAAGGGTCCTGGCGGACAATCTGTTCGAAAGGACGCTGACGGACGCGCACCCATGTGGAAGAAGAAATCTATATTTTGGGACCTGCCATATTGGAAAGACCTAGAGGTCCGCTCCGCAATTGACGTGATGCACGTGACGAAGAATCTTTGCGTGACCCTACTTGGCTTCTTGGGCGTGTATGGGAAGACAAAAGATACACCTGAGGCACGGGAGGACCAGCAACGTATGCACGGTGAAGACGGCATACATCAGGGTCATGCAAGCTACGCTCTTACCAAAGAAGAGAAGGAAATCTTCTTTGAATGCCTGCTCAGTATTAAGGTACCGTCTGGCTTCTCGTCGAATATAAAGGGAATAATAAACATGGCAGAGAAAAAGTTCCAGAACCTAAAGTCTCATGACTGCCACGTGATTATGACGCAACTGCTTCCGGTTGCATTGAGGGGGCTTCTACCGGAAAACGTTTGATTAGCCATTGTGAAGCTATGTGCATTTCTCAATGCAATCTCTCAGAAGGTAATCGATCCAGAAATCATACCAAGCTTACAGAATGATTTGGTGCAATGTCTTGTCAGTTTCGAGTTGGTGTTCCCACCATCCTTCTTCAACATCATGACACACGTCCTAGTTCACCTGTGCCAAGAGATTAACGTTTTGGGTCCTGTATTTCTACACAATATGTTCCCCTTTGAGAGGTTCATGGGAGTCTTAAAGAAATATGTTCATAACCGTGCTAGGCCAGAAGGAAGCATCTCCAAGGGCCATCAAAATGAGGAGGTCATTGAGTTTTGTATTGACTTTATTCCTGACCTTAAGCCGATTGGTGTTCCTGAATCGCGGCATAAGGGCAGACTGGATGGAAAAGGCACGCTAGGAGGGGAACAAATAATATGTATGGACGGACATTCTCTCACTGAAGCACACTACACAGTTCTACAGAATTCTGCCTTGGTGGCTCCGTATATGGATGAACACAAGAATTTGCTATGCTCCAAACACTCGGAGCGGTCTGATGACTGGATTACACGTGAACAAACCAGGAGTTTCGCCAGCTGATTGCAGACACGTACCATGCATGACACCTCTATTGAAGATGACATGTACTTGCTGTCCCAGTTACCATCTTCGAATATAATGACTTTCAAAGGGTACGAGATAAATGATAATACATTTTACACGATCGCCCAAGATAAGAAGAGCACCAACCAAAACAGTGGTGTCCGCTTTGATGCAGAAACCAAGACGGGAAAGGAAATATATTATGGTTATATACAGGACATATGTGAACTTGGCTATCGACGTGGTTTAAAGGTCCCTTTGTTTCGGTGCAAATGGGTCAATATGACACGAGGCGGGGTAATGGAAGACCCGCAGTACGGAATGATAACAGTGGATCTCAACAATCTTGCGTATGCAGACGAACCATTCGTCCTAGCCAATGATGTGGCACAGGTTTTCTATGTGAAGGACATGTCTACCAAGCCAAGAAAAAGAAAAGATAAGAAAGCGAATGCATCATACGATGAGCCAAAGCGGCACATAGTTCTTTCTGGGAAGAGAAACATCGTGGGAGTGGATGACAAGACAGACAAGTCAGAAGATTATGAAAAGTTTGATGAAATTGCTCCATTCACAGTGAATATTGACCCGAGCATCCCGTTAAATGATGAAGATTTTCCATGGTTACGGCGCAAAGGGACACACGCGAAGAAAAAGTTTCACACCCAAAGATCTGGGATGTGATCGGCTTCACTAGCTATCATCACTTTCTTCTGCGTTTCGCACCGAGAGGGGAATCTATGTAATAGTTAGGGTAGTTATGTGTTTTGGCATTTGAAACGCGAAGAAATTTTATGTGCAAACAAATTCTTTCATGCCTTTACTGATTTTTAAAGTTAAGTTATTCACAAACTAGTGATTCACACTAATTTCAAATAATTCAAAATTTAAACTATTCCAATTTGAAAACTACGGGCACTAACAGAAAGTTTGTAATTTTTTGTACCTAAAACAAAAATATTCACAAAGAAACTCTAAATACACAAAAAAACAACACAAAAATAAATAAAGCAAAAAAATAAAATAAAAATAAGCCCGTCTACTAGGCCAGAGCGGCCTGCATGCGACTAGAAACCCAACCTGTCGTTGGGCCAGGATACAGGCCCACAAAGGCCAAGTGGGCCCACAGGGCTGCAAAGAACACGTAGGCCCAGTAAGCTTGCTTTGGAGAGGAGCTCGAGAGAGTGACCGCACGGGGGTTAGCGAGGTGAGACTAAACCAGTGCGGTCGCCCCTCGGCTAGCGAGGTGAGACTAAACTTGCCGCACCGCACCTGTGCCAGCGCACCCCCTTTAGTACCGGGTCGTGGCACAAACCGGTACTAAAGGACAAACCGGTACTAAAGGGGGGGCCTTTAGTACCGGTTTGTGCCATCACCCGGTACTAAAGGGGGTCGCTTCCCGCCGCTTGGCCTGGCCAAAACAGGCCTTTAGTACCGGTTGGTGGTTCCAACCGGTACTAAAGGTGCCTTCTATATATACAACGGCTACGAAAATTTCAGTTTCCCTCTCTGTTCGTTCCTCTGTTTCCCTCTCCGTCGCCGTCGCCGCCGCCCTCGATCGTCTCCGTCGCCGCTCGTCTCCGTCGCCGCCCCCGTCCCCGTCGCCGCCCTCGTCTCCGTCGCCGCCCCGGGCCCGTCCCCGTCGCGCCGTCCCCGTCCCCGTCGCGCCGTCCCCGCCGTCGCCTCGCCGTCGCCTCGCCGTCCCCGTCGCCTCGCCGTCGCCTCGCCGTCGCCTCGCCTCGCCGTCGCCTCGTCGTCGCCGTCGCTCGCTGTGAGCCCTCCCCGAGCCCGTACACACACACACACACAAGCATGTTTAATTAATTTAGATAATTAGTCTTTAATTAGTTAAGATTATTTAGATTATTATTTTGTATGTTTAATTAGTTTAGATAATTAGTGTTTAATTAGTACACACACATACACGTATTTTGTATGTTTAATTAGTTTAGATTATTTAGATTATTATTTTTTCACTATTATATATGTATGAATGCATGTTAGATGGATATAATTAGTGTTTAATCAGTTAGAAATTAGTGTTATATAGAAATGTTAGAAATTAGTGTTATATAGAAATGTTAGAAATGTTAGAAATTTTAGTGTTATTTAGATTATTTAGATTAGCATAATTAGTGTTATATAGAAATGTTAGAAATTTTAGTTATCAAAATCCAATCATTAAAAAATTGTTACTTTTTGCGGGCATATAGCTAGTATTTGTTCTCGACGATGCCTGGCCCGCATCCTCGCCGTCGACCACTCCGCGACGATGTCCAGCCGACCCATGTCCGGGACTGGGCTCCGCCGGGCTGGCACTAGGAAGTGCTGCCTGGACGGGCGCGCCACTTGATGAAGAACCCGGCCCCGGGTCCCGTCGTCGACCCTGATCTCGTTTGGTGGTGTTCGCGTGGGCCAGTTTCGGTGCGGAGGGACCCGGCCCCACCGGAGGTGGTGCGTCGCCGTGTCATGGAGGAGGACGGGCACGTCCATCGCTACATGGTTGCGTTAGAGGGCGGCAGGTTCTCCAATACCTGGTAGTATCTTCGGGGATCTCACTTCAGCTATGATCCTGTGAGGGTTCCTTCTCTTTGGGTGTGCACCGCCCGCGCCGCAGGAACCGCGAGTGTCCTAGATTCTTCTGTAGTATTGATCTTTAATTAGCTAGCCAGTGATGTACTATTCAATATTATATATTATTCGAGACGATGTATTCGAGATTATATCTATTATTCTAGACGAAGTATTCGAGATTATATCTATTATTCGAGACGATGTAATTTGAATACTAAATTGTTTTATATTTCTTTTGAATTAGTTAAGTAAAAGCTATGGCAGACAATACCGATAGAGAGGGAGAACAGACCATGTTCGATATGATACGCGGGCCAAATGATGATCAGAATGAAGAAGATTATGACGGCTCCGAATTTCTAAACAACACCGGAGAGGGTGATATGATATTTGATCGCGACGACCGAATTGATGAAGTCATGAACTACGATTATGACGATGACGAAGAACATGTTGATCCTGAAACAACAAAGACCGGCGAGGTATATATATTTATATAAGCAGGTATCTGGTGATCATCACATGTTATAAATGACTTGAAGATATATTAATGAATCGATCTTTGTTCTTTCAGCCATCCGGATCGAGCAAATCTTCAGGCAAAAGGACAAAACGAGGCCCGAACAAAAAGTTGAAGGAGGGCGTAAAGTACAATATCGAGGCAATTAGACCTAGTGGCGAACCATTAGCGCCTAAGAAGATTGCGGACAAGTTCGTTCGTCAGTGCGGAGTTCTTGTGAAGGACCAACTCCCGATCTCCCTTCAAGAATGGAGAGAGCCAGCAAAAGACAAAAGAAAAAAGACAAAGAGGACGCTGCTCCACGTCCAGATGTTACTTTTGTCGACAAGAATCAAAAAGATCTGCTTTGGGATACTCTCATGGAACATTTCACCCTACCAGATCATTTCACAGAAGCAGATGTGCAGAAAGTCAAGGACGCTGCTCTTAGGAAGATGGCGGTTGCATTCAAGAACAACAAGAATCGTGAATGGGACAAGTACGTCAAGGGAGGAAGGAAGACTCCAGTATTCGAGGGAACACTAGAGAACCAACATGCTCATTGGGACGATTTCGTGAAATTCAAGGATTCGGAATTAGCTAAGGAACGGTCGAGAATAAACAAGAAGAATGCCGAAAAAAAGGATAAGTTCCATAAGCTGGGGCCAGGTGGCTATGCGGTGGCAATGCCTAAGTGTGATAAGTCTGAGAAAGAGATGGAGGATGCAGGTGCCACTCCGGTTACTAAGAGCTGGCCCCCAGGGTCAGGACTTGGTTCTATGCGCATGGAGGGAAGTTGGACCCGAAGACAGGCAATGTTTCGACGAGGGCAAGTCTGAAGGGAGCCGACGATGCGATACTTGTTGCAATAGAAGAGGCACGATCGGGGGTGTTCCAGCCCAACAGAGAAAACGACGAGCTTACGCGTGCCCTGGGAAATCCTGAACACCCGGGAAGAACACGAGGCAAGGGCGCTATTCCGTGGTATGAGGGGTTCTCAGACTGGAACACCGACTTCAGAACCCGTGCGAGAAAGAAGATTGCGGAGGAGAAGAAGAGGAAGATGGAGGAGGAGCAGAGGAAGCGGGACTATGAACGCCTTCAAGGCCTAGAAGCAAGTCAAGCGGAATTGGTAGTCAAATTCCAGCGGCAGCAGGAGCAGATCGACTCACTTACCCAGCAAAGGGGGTCTCAGCAGCTGCAGCAGCTAGCGAATGATCCAGCATTGGATAGCACCGCCCCATCCATGCCGAGAAGCAGCGTGGGTTCCGCCCCGGACGACGCAATGCTGGGTAGATACCCCGTGGATGACATCACGGAGAACACTAGCTGCGAGCTACACGTCAAAATGAAGAACATACCCATGAAGGTGGCGGACGCCGTTGATTTTACAAATCCCCCCGAGGCAACCTTCCATTGCAACCCGATTCCAGTGGGCTATGCTCGTGTCTTGGTTGATGAGTTGGTGGACCCATATTCGGAGCTAGAGCTTGACTATCCTGGAGGTGACGACGAGCGCTTTCTCGGAGACGCCAAACATCGTATCATCCTATGGAAAAAGGATTGCATCATCTTTCGAAGGCCACCGACACCGCGTCAGCCGACTCCTCGTCGATGTCCGCCACCGAGTCAGCAGTCTCCCGCTCCTGCAAGTCCACCAAGTCCGGCAAAGTGTCAGGCCACTCCTCCTCCAAGTCCGGCAAAGTGTCAGGCCACTCCTCCTCCTCCAATTCCGACACAGCGTCAGACATCCACTCCTCCTCCAAGTCCGGCACAACCTCAGGCCACTCCCCCTCCAAGTCCGGCACAGCTTCAGGCGGCCACTCCTCCTCGTCCAACTCAGCCCCGTCAGCCGTCTCCGCCGCCTCAGCAATCACAGAAGAGACACCCCGCAGCTATGGTGCGTAGCGGTACGAGTCGAGGTAGTACAGGAAGTACAGGCGGAGGCAAGCGATATAAATATGGTCCAAGCCTCACGCCTCTTCCGCAGAGGGCTTATGACAGGTCCGAGGAGGAAATCGCAGCCATATCAAAGTCCGAGGTGGAAGCCCATTTTGCACCGAAACCGCCACTGCCACCAAGGGAGAAAGTGCGTGAGGAAACGATTGACCACTTCATTCGTATGGCTCAACCACCAGCTCCCGAGCCTGTTGACACAGACTATGAGCGCCACATCAGGAAGTTAAATCGAGCACGTGTACGTAAGGAGGCGAGCTCGGGATCGAGCAAACAAGAAGCAGCTGTCAAAAAATGCGGGAAAACCATTCCCCAGCTGGGAGAACAGGCGGCACAATCGATCCCCTCGCTTGTTGTGCCAACAACACGTGATAGTACGCGCGCCCAATATTATTGTGGGCAAACAATTTACGTTCCTGAGGTGGGCAATGTTGTAATAACGGAGGAGCATATAATGCAGGCTGAAGTTCTCAAAATCACTGTTGGACAACTCCTCGAGATCGAGCCCATGCCTGTGCTTAGAGAGGATGAAATAAAACGGAAATATGTCCGGGGCCAACCTTTGGTCGAGCCAGACAAGGTCAAGAACCTCCCTACAAGAATGTATGAATTGCATCAATGGTACATGAACATTACCAAGATTTCTGATCGATTGTCCCTCATGGTGAATGTCAAGGAGGATCATTACTACCATGAGAAAGCTGTGTCCGTTGAGTATTCTGAACTGTTTCAGTTATACAATCAAGACGCACTCGACAAATCTATCGTCAGTTGCTATTGTCTGTAAGTGATTTCTTTCTGTAATTTAAGTCTCAAGCCAGCTGTAGTGATCCTTATCATTACCTGTAATTATCCTCACTATATTCTTTTCTGTGGTATTATATGCAGGATGAAGATGTATGAAATGAGAAAAGGTGGACGCTATGGCATTGGGTTCATTGACCCAAACACCGTTAATGAATACACATGGAAAATAGATGAACGTCATCAAAAGGCCGTAGAGGACAGCATGCTAGAGTTCTTGAAGCGCCTCAAATACAATGAAGATATATACTACTTCCTTACAACTTCCAGTGAGTCACACTGTCTTGTACTACAAATTCTCTGTTTTTGCCTACTAACTAGCTACATGTTTTTGCTTACATATGCCCGCTTAATTAAGACATGCAAACGTGTGTGCATGCAGATATCACTGGTCTTGTGTATCATTAAAGTTGACGCCGGAATAGTTGAAATATTGGACTCACTACTCAAAGAAAAAACTGACTATAACATCTTGTTTGGGATAGTCAACAGGTAATTTCAATCATTATTAACTATATATCTCGGCCTATTTAGTTCGTCATTTCATGATATGAACCATTTAATAACCCCTTTATTCATTTTCTTTTCCGGCGGGCAGGGCTTGGGCAAGGTTCATCAGGGTTACGGACGGCGAATGGAAAGAAAAGCTTAAATGGGGAAGACCTAAGGTAAGTAATTAAGTAGTACTAGCTAGCTAGCTAGCTACCATCTCTTTAATTATCATGCTTGATTAATTATTATCTAATCAAATTCCATTCTCGTAAAGGCCCTGAAGCAGGCGCAGGGGACTGATCTGTGTGCATTCTGTGTTTGCGAGAACATTCGCATGATGGCGTCCGAAAGGAGCAGATCTCAAAGACAGGAATGGGTACGCTTGTCAAAACACTATTCACAATTTTTACACCATTATCGATATCTAGTCACACAACTAATACACATGCATATTGATCTCCTTCTTAACAGTTCAGAGAGGTGCGGACGAAGCTCCTAGAAACGGAGCGCGTAGAAGCACTTCAAGAGGAAATAGCGGGATTTTTGCTCGACCAGGTCATAAATCCGAAGTGAGAATACTATTACCCGCTACCGCCCCAATAAAAACCACTTCCAATTGTCATCGTGCTCCGAAGGCACCAATTAGGCTATAATGCCACTGGCTCCGAAGGCAACATGCATATGTAGGAGAAATTGTATATATCTATACATGTGTGTATGTGTGAATTAATTAATATGATGGTTTGTGAGACATTGATGATATATATATGCATGATTGGTTCTACTAGAAATTCTATTTATATATATATATATATATATATATATATGTATATATATGCATAACGTGTACAATGTGTAGTATCGTAAAATACCAGCAAACGAAAAAGAATTAAAATGGAAACACAAAATTAAATGAAAAAGAAATCATAAAACTAAAACCCCCCAAATATTATAGTACCGGTTGGTCTTACCAACCGGTACTAAAGGACTCCAGGCCCCTGGAGCTGGCTCGTGCCACGTGGTTTCCCTTTAGCACCGGTTCGTGCTGAACCGGTACTAAAGGGGGGGGGGGGGCTTTAGTGCCCACACTTTAGTGCCGGTTATGGAACCGGCACTAAAGGGCCTTACGAACCGGTGCTATTGCCCGGTTCTGCACTAGTGTGGGTAGCCTGCCTATAAGTTCTCTCGGTGTACTGTTCGGCGGTGTGGGGGGTATGTGCCCGGTTAAGAAAAAAACAAAGGTTGTGCGTGTGGCCGTGGCGCCGTTCGTGCGGAGAGGCGTTCGTTGCCTGAAAATCTATGTCTAGCACTTCTTCTACCTCGGTTTGAACGAGAGAGAGAGACAAAGAGAGATAGCTAGGGTTCGTCCCGGGTTTGTCCCAACAAGCATATCTGTCATAATGAACTGAGATTTCCCTGACCAATAGTGAGCAATTGGTAGGTCAAAAAATTTCACTTTTCAATTTTTTTAGGCGGATGGTTCTAAGATGGGGAAACGCGAGTCAGAGACTGCACGAACTTTTAAAGAGAGAATTAGAGAGCATTTACAACCGACTTCGGAAGTAGAGTCCAAAAAAAAAGGATTACAACCTTGATCTATCCAGGAGAGCTTATTTCTCACTTTTCCCTCCAATAGAATTTAATTAAACTCGAGCTTGTCTACTATGGCACCAGTTTGCTCATCGGTTCCTTGGGTAAAAATATGTCTCCATAAAGACTAGACACATTCTCCCCTCCCCCATCTCACTCCCGAGCGGCCGCGCCGGGGCGCCCCCGCTAGCCATCTCTTGACCTCCTCCACGTCAAGTCCTCCCCTCCCATAGCTGCTGCTGCTAGGGGTCAAAGCCGGTGTGTCGTGACGGCGGCAGCGAATCTCCTCGGCCGAAGTTCGGGATCGCAGCTGCGACACTCGCTCCGGCTGTTCAAAGGGAGCGGCGTGGTGTGGCAGCCGCAGCCAGGATCGGCGAGCTTAGGGCAGCAGACAATGCGAGGGCCAATGAGCGGCTGCGGCAGTGGTTGGTCCTGATCTGGACCCAAATGGGTTCAGACGGGTCATGACCGAGGCTACAGTACCTGATGCGTCTCCTCAACTCCGACGACATCACATGGGCTCCTCGGTTCGTTGCCCAGAACGATGAAGTTGGGGGCTCCAGCCTCGGGTGTGGCGGTTGTGGCCTAATCCTCCGCCAGAGGTCGTTTGCCGGTTGAGTTGTAGAGGATCCCTATATCCCACGGCTAGTCCTGGAGACGAGTTGGGGATGTGTGGCTGCTGGTGAAAACCGAGCTCTGACACGCGATAGCGGCATCTATGTGCCATTACCTTGTTGAAGGCATCACCATTGGAGGCACCATCTACCCACTTGCGCTGCTCCGTGGGAAACCCCAGATCCGGGTATCCCGGATCAGACCATGGCGGCACTCTCGGTGTCGCTCTCCCTCACTAGGGCATTGTTTTGGAGCAGCTGCTGGATAGAGGAGGCAGGTACAGTGTCGTTTTAAGTACCACATCGAAGACGTGGATTCTTGATGGCATGCCGTGGTAGGGTCTTGGCGACGGATGTGTGATGATGGACGCACATAGGGAGGTGGCATTGTCTGGCTCAATGGTGGCGTCGACGGCAGGCCTGGAAAGATCGATGTGTCAGTACATGCTCTGAATATGGTTCGGTGGAAGATGGTGGCGAAGGCTTCTACCGCGTGCGCATGTGGTGCCTGCTGAGAGTGAGCCGGACTGGTATGTGACCAGATCCAGAAATTCAGCTTCGTTGGGGCCTCCGGCGTTAGATGCTTTGCATTTGTTTGAGGTCTGGGTATGCGTCTCTGATAATCTAAACCCCTTCATCAAGTTGATTGGAGTAGCGACAGTTGTTGTCAAGATGGTGGTTGCTGACTTATTGATTTATTACTTTATAAAGTCTTGATAAATAATTAATAAAATGGCTGCATGCATCGCACTGTTGCAGAGGCTGGGGGTCATCCTCTTTTTCGAAAAAAAAGAGTAGACACGCTGAGGTGTGTTGCTTCATCTACCAATGTACCTCAAGTCAGGCCTCCTATAGCTCGTACATTCACCTCGATGGACAAATAAATACTACACCAACCTTTATTTTAGTATAAACAATGTTTTCAGTCTACATATACCACTCCATATTTTTCATAGGAGCTATAGCAATTTCTGTTGCTCAACTTGTCTCTGTTTTTACCACCACGTCTATGCTAACATATCACATGGGTGCTTTCCTCTTATGTAGTCATGTGGGAATTGGAGACATTAAGAGAAAAGCAATCATACCTCAACATCTCGCTTTTAAATTTAGGATTAAGAGACACCGGGAATCTTTGAGCTAGTTGGTTATATGATCATTGTGCGGGTCGTCAAAAGGATTCTAATTATGTTTCTACTAGAATTTGGATTTTCTGTAGTAGTTCCACTCACTGACCAGCTACACATAAACAGCCTTCTTCAAGTTGTACACATCCAAGTAATAAACCCCATCAAACTCTAAAAGTATCTTTGCCAAAAAGATTCACCAGAGATACATTTTGGGTTCATCACATTTCTCTTTTCTTAGGAGAGAGCTCCAATGTCTCTGCAGGTGACGCACTTCTAATAATTCCAATTCTAGATTGGACCACTGCTCAACAAGTTAGCTTGTTTGATGAACATAGATAGGGTAACAAAGATTACATAAGAATATTGGTAACCTGCTTCCGTGTTTACCAAATGCTATATTTGCTAAGTAAAATTTTCAAAGTGCTTATCCATGAAGTCTGAAAAGCTCTGATCACAAGTACTAGGCGAAGTTTCAGAGAAAAATAGTTTTTTTTTAGTGCGGAGACACTTGCCCGGCCCTAATTTGAGGCCCTTACAAAGCACAGAAGCAGAGATCTAAAGCGGTGTTCAAAATAAAGACATGGCGGACCGAAACATAGATAGTATGATATAAGCCGAAAGGATAACAACAGCGACGCAGTGCCGGTCGCGGGCACATGAAGATGAGTTCACAAGTTCCAGTCGAAGTTTCAGAGAAAAATAGTTTCACAGTTTCCATCTTGAAGTATTAATCTTATTACTTCTAGAATTTTAGTTTATTTTAGAAATCTACATTTGTAGATGCATGGGCTGAACACAGAACACTCAATGGGAATGCAAGCCGGCAGAAGATTCTGAGACAGACTGCCACATTGATCTCTTACATCGTTCATATGACAAAGCGAGCAACATGCCGAATGATCAAAGATACAATTAATGCGATTTATATCCCATTAATATGCCACCTTAACTCATTTTTGTCGAAGTTATGCACTAATAAGATAGTGCGATCGAATAAGGAAACCATCACCAGTTCGCACATGGCAACAGTCCAATTCTTTTGAAAGAATTGCAAGAACCAAATTGATTCAAGAACTCTCGAAACAGGCTTTCGCCCCGCTTTATGCGTAACGCACCAACCACAGAGGCACACGGCCGAACGATATAAGATGTTGAGGTAGCCTGTTACAAAAGCCGATCCTAAGATATCCCACAAACACAGACGCACGCGACTATGCTACCGGCTATAAGCACCGCAAGCACTAAACAGCCCCGCGCTAACATCTAGCACACCTAAGCTGCACGACGACGCCCCCAAGAGGGAAGAGGGTGCAGAGCATCGCAGCTGCCGAGTCCAAACTGGCAAAGGTCTTCACTCGGAGCCCGGACAGGATGAGAAGAACCACAACGACGTCTTCAAGAAGAGGATGGCACCCACGGGTGTCGCCGTCATTGGCGCCATGTCACGGAGCTTTCGCCCGACAACTCACCCATGCCCCTAAGAGGCCGCCAAGAGGAGCGCGGCGAAGCCAGCACCCCAGATCCGGATCAGGACGCCACCCCACCAGAGGAAGAACACGTCCAAGCTACCCATTGCCATCCTCCCGTTGTCCACACAACCCGGGAGAGGAGCCACCACCACCACTATGATGCCTGCCAGAGAGTAACCATGTGGCCCACTATCTGGGGCCGCCGCCCCGGCATCCCTGTTGCAAGATGTCGTGCACCGCCCACATCACAAAGATGTCGTGCACCGCCCACATCACAAAGCACACCACGGTAGGCGGAGCGACAACAGTCCATCAGCTCCTAGCCCAACATCAGTCCCGGTGTCTGGGCACGTGCCTCCATAGTAGGAGGCACCCACACATTTGTCCCCAGCCATTACTAGGTGGACTGGGGGGACATGACTCCAAGACTACAGATGGCCGCCGGCAAACCAGCCCCTGCCAGGAGAGTTCACACGAAGCCATGTCCATGGCCACCGGCATCGATCCACGAGCCGACGCACCGCAAGTCCGACTACCACCAACGAGCACTCCCCGGACCGTTGCCCACCATCGCCAACCCGGACCGGAAGCACCGACTCGTCTCGGTCCTTGAACCGGTCCGCCCGAGCACGAGCCACAGGTCCTGACCCTCTCCGCGCGAAAACCCGCGCCTTTGGCACGAACCCAGGAGAAGGGAGGAGCCACCACCACCCGCACCCCTCCTCCGTACGTCGCCAGCCACCGCCGAAGCCGCAGCGGACTCCATGCCAGCGAGTGCACCACCCAAGCCGCTCATAGCCACCCGAATCCCGATAGATCGAGCACCCACGCGCCGGCACCACCTCGTCGGAGTCCCTACGACGCCGGAACGCAGCAGCAGAAGCCGACCCGCGCTGCCACGGCCCTCTCGCGAGAGACGGCCACCCGGCAGATCTGGCCCAAGCCCCCGCCGCCATAGCTGCCCCCGCACGCGCCGCCGACACCACCCACGTCGCCTAAAGCATGGCAAGCATGCCGGTGCCCACCAGCACCCGCCTGCCGCCACGCTGCGCCGCCCGGCGTCCGCGCCACGCCCCGGCCAGATGAATCCCCGCCACGCCGGCCTCCACCTGCTAGGGAACGAAACAAGCCCCGCCGCCGCCGGATCCGGTCGGGCTTTCTCTGGCCGACCCCGTGGCGACGGCGGGAGAGGGGGAACGGGAGGCGGGGGACCGGCAGCCGTGAGCTAGGGTTCCCCCGGGTCGCCGCGCGGGGGCGACTCGAGGCGAAAGGGGAAATCGGGCTCGGTCGCCGATTCAAGAACTATATATACAGATCAAATGAACGAACCGTGATGCCATTACATACGTCCATACCAACATACAATGAATCAATCATTTTTCATGTTTGGTGCATGACGACGGTGTCAAAGCAGCTGAGACCATCGAACGCAAGCTCATACCCAGCATGCCGCTGGGTTGCCGTCTCGCCGTAGAATCCAGGCTTCTTTCCAGCGTAAGCATCGTCAGCCTTCGGCGCATCAGCCGCCGGCTTCATCGAGCCACAGGAGACCAGCGGCTTGATCGCCCTGGAGGATGTCATCATAGACATGCTGTATCCGTCGAGGAGCGCCTCGCAGAAGATAAGCGCAGTCAGAATCCTCTCCAGGGCCATGGATCCTGTGGAAGCTCCGATCAGACACCTGTGCTCGCTGAATCCAGAGATCAAGAGTGCTTGCTCGACCAGGTGCTAATAATCCCCTGTTCTGTTAGTGCTGCGGTTGAATGGAGCGCCAGGATGCAGATTTTATAGGCTCGCAGCATAGGCCTGTGCATGTTGGCCTCCAGATGGAACTCGGAAGCTGAGAGCACGCGTGCGTGCATAATTCGGAATCGAAAGGGCAGGGCAGGCGACAGAGGGACGACGCTCTGTTTTCTGTCTACAACGTGCGTGGAGTTATTTGCTGCAAATCGTTTCTAACCCTAGACTGAACTGATCTTATATCGTGCTGAATTGGCTAGAATTCGCTTCTAGCAGATGGTTCAGATATTTATCGCACACGTTTTCTCCCTACGTCAGCGATGGGACCCCTATCACCAACCAACCCGAGCACATGGTTCGGGGTATTGTCTGTGATTGGGAGTCAGAACCGTGTGAATAGCGTTGTGCAATACTAGTGTAACACCAGTCAAGATTAAGTGAAATGATACAACTCTTAGTTCGGCTTGACCACACTTGTTCACCTTTGGCATATGTTCTCCTTTAGTATATTTTCATGTTCTATGATTCATACATTTTTATTCATAATTTTACTAACTATCTTGATTATAGATTCAACTTTCAATAAATATAAACAACACAAAAATTGATATTTAGGTATTTTGGATGAAAAAAAAGTGTGATTCAAATACTCGACTCATTGCGCTGCGAGTTTGACCGAGATGATCTCACTATTATGGCTAGTTAGGGCATCTCCAGTGTGGACCCTCAAACCACCTATAACCGTCCGACCGAGCGGTTCGGACGTGATTTGTCATCCAACGGGGCCTGCATCGGTCCACCCGGCGGTCCGAACACACTTTTTCGTCCAAATGGAGACAAACTGGGGGGCTTTGCTGGTGTCTAGAGCATTACCACGCCCGCGTCTCACAACCCGGCCCAGGAAAAAAAACCTTCCCTCGCCTATGCGCACTTCCCTGCCAAATAGTCGGCGCCGCTCTAGAGCATAAGTCAGTAGCCAGAGCTTCAGTTCTCGGGTCTCATGGTCGCACAAGGGGAACATGCACGGGTGATCATTTGGATTAAGTTTAAAGTAGGGTTTGTCTGGTTTATATGAAAAATGTAATGAATTCCGTCTGGTTTATTTTTTCTGAATCTAATGAATTTCGTCTGCTTTTAATGAAATCCGTTGTGTTTGCAAGAATCTCATCCGTTTAGTTCAAATAGTGGTTGAAATGTATGCTGGCAGCTTTGGATGGCCGGCTCCCCCATCCGTGGCCACGAACTAGTCCCCCCTGTCCGACGACAAATGCCAGAGAAAATTTATGGGTCAACATTGCAGATGCCCTTACTACATCGTTTCTAATCCTTTATCTGAACAACAAAACTAGATTAGCAATAATTGGAAAGACTTCGATGTTACTAAATGGAAGATTATAGAACAACTATGAAAGCCAATTCAAAAAGACAGGTATAAAGCGGCACATATATACTATAACAATATACATAATATTGTGATCCATCTAGAGTAGTTAATTTATTATAGCTTTACAATTCATCATGTACTATATTATGCATACTAATAATTGTTGTTTATATATTAAAAAAATGTACACCAATAATTGTTTGTGTTGCGTAGGGAATTATTTAGGTATAAGCTAGGCAGCATAATATTATGTTGGAAACAAACATTGGGGCCATGACTAAAACGGCTGAACAAAGTGATTATAACACTCAGGCGAGATCCTAATCACTACTTTATATTACTTCAAAATTAATTAGTGGTCCTTTTCCTACCAGGCATAACTCTTCGTCAACCTATTCCCCCTCCCACCATGTCCTTCCATGGGGTTTTTTTTCCATCCGGGCGGTTTTTCCCTATCATGCCATATTTGACCACATCTTCCAGAGTACGTCGCACAATCACATTAATTTAATTACCTTTTGCAACACTACATCAATTCGAACTTAACATTTTTGCGAGGAAACCGTCGATCTATTGATCATGCCATGGCAGTACAAAAAACATGGACATATCTTTTTTACATCTATGTCCATAGACCACCTAGCGATGACTACAAGCAGTGGAGTGAGACGAAGATGCGCCAGTGCCATTGCTCTCCTTACTGGAGCCGGGCCAAACTTATTGTAGTAGATAGTCGGGAAGTTAACGTGCTAAGGTCCTGCCAGGCCAGCACACCAGTCGTTACTAATGAAGACAAAGTATAGATTGAAAGATCCAACTTAGATACACGCGAACCAGAGACTGGATCCAAGCAGATCCATCTTCATGGAGGCATCGTCTCCTCGCCTTCCTGAGTTGGGCACAAACCCTGAAAGAACTCATAAAAACAAATGAAAATGGAGCAAGATCCCTCCCGCCCGCAAGGTTCTATGTCCTTTGCGCATGTGACAAAATCATGCCTTTATGTGTAATGGCAATCTCCCATGCATGTGACCTATCATAAGTACATGGCCTCTTCTAGTTTTCTCCTTGCATGGTCCAGCTATATAAATTGCGACTTTGCTAGGCACAATGTTCCTACTAGCAATTAGCATCAACTACTACATGGCCCAAAAGGTGAAACCCTTGTAGTAAGACCAAGACTCTAGCTGCTTCCATCCCGTAAGAAAACACATTTGTATTCACGTTTGCTTGTTACCATCACACACATCTGATATGTGGCAATGTGAAATGTATCGGGAACACGAGGGAATTGGAGACATCGGAAGAGAAGCAACCATTGCCTGATGAATCCGGCGACCTAGGTTCTTCGCCCGTTCTCAACATAATCCCAGAGACATACGTAATAGTAGCAATAGGTAAACTGCAATGGCTTTTCACAATACATGCCCGCAAACTTCACTGACAAGGTCAACCAATTCTTGAGGAGACACGCCACTTATTTGTGCAGTAAAGAGTTGTTGCCCTCGCTTAGCTTTGCTCTTATGCAGCGGTTCGCGGCTAGTGCGGTGAAGCCCCGCCTCTGCTACAAGAAAACGTGCCCATGATTTTCATGGCAATGATGTGCTTACTCACTTCGTTCAGGGCTTGGACATAGTATTTTGCAAGCAATGCGATCAATACTTACTGAAATTTTAAAAACATGGACACCTTACGTAAATTAGGAAAGTGGTATGGAGGATTCCAATTTCCACCAATCAGTCAGTAAGAACAATAATTGTGCAACCCTATTAAGAAAATCGGGAGGAAATTACGCCTATCCATCCACATTATTTTACACAAGCATGTAGATCTTGTCTTTAAGGCGCATTTGGCTAAAGCTCATGCACCCGCCGCCTAATTGAAGAAAAAGCTTAGAGTTCCTCTGCCTTCCACCGGCGCCATCGCCAGTCCGCTTCGTCCCCGGTGGACTTGGGATCATGCTCATGCGGGCGCGATCGATCCCGGTCCTTACCGGCTGGAGGGTTACGTATTAGATGTTTTTTTAGTTTGGTTAGGGTTTGTGCCCTGCTCAGGAAGGCAAGACGACGGCGCCTCCCTAACGGAACCGGAGACATTATGAGAAAAGAAATCATTGCTCAGCTACTCACTTTTAAATTTAGGGTCAACAGCCACCAGGAATCTACAAGCTAGTTTGTTCAACTATTCTTGAACTGGTCATCTCAAGGATTTCAATTTCCGTTTATACTAGAATTAGATATTTTATTTTCTGTAGCAGTGCCACTCACGGACCAGCTACTCATACCAAACCTTGTTCAAGTTTGCCAACATCTGATTAAAAGTCCAAAACTATCTTTCCTAACAAGATTCACCATGTGTGCATCACATTTTTTTTTTTCAAAACAGAGAGCTCTGCAGTGACCCGCAGCTAATAATTCGAATTCTAGATTGGACAAATGCTCAAGTACGAGTGCATCAGGAAACTGAACTGAACCGGCTTCAACAAATCAGCTTGTTGGTTGAATAGAGACGGGGTAACAAGGATCACTATAGTATACATACTTCGATTTACCAAATGCTAAGTGTCATGGTGCTTATCGATGAAGTTTGCAAAATTCTGATGACAAGACAAGTCAAAGTTTCAGAGAGAATAGTTTTGTGGTTTCCGCCTTTGAACTATCGGTCCTTTTTCTCCTACATTTTCAGATGCAGGAATTGAACACTTTTTTTTGATCAAAAGGGGTTTCCCCCGCTCCATTTTATTATAAACGGAGCAAAGCGCAAGTCAACATGGACTGTTACAAGCAATCGGGCCTACCCGAGGATGGCAGACCAGAGGAAACTGAAAGCATAAGAAGTCTACGACCTGAGAGAGCTCAAATTCGCGCATCATAGCTACCACAAGACAGACTGACGAATTGAAGAGTGCCATTTAAAAAACTACAGTCCTCGACCGAGCCAAGACAGAAGCATTAACCACAAGGGGGATTATGCAACCCCATCTTTTTTTTCACTCTGAATGAGCCTTCAGTGCCTCGTCTCGGGTCCTCTTCACGCAAGCTCTCAGCCCAACGCCCATGCAATCCTGAGCAGCTCGCCTCTTTGCCGATCTAGGAGTTGAATGCATCTTCTCAGCAGCACCGATTGGTCGCACACACAGAGGATCTTCCATTGATGCAATGACGAGCTGATTCTTGCCAAGATTGTACAGGTGCTTGTCCACAGCGCGCCCTGAAAGCACATGTCATTACACATAGTCCAAATGCCCCAAATGGTAGCAACACAGGCAATATTGGTAACAGACTTTTTGTTATTTAGGTTCCAGAAGGAAGATAGTTCATTCATATCATTAGGACTACTAAACCCAAAAGAGTCAGACACATCATTCCAGATTTGTTTAGCAACCAAACACTCAAAGAATAGGTGATAAACAGTTTCATCCTCATCACAAAACAAACATTTTAAATTTTCCACTTCCCTTCTTTTATTCAGATTATCTCTGGTAAGAATCTTGTTATGGAAAGCTAACCATAGGAAAACTAAATATCTGTGAGGCACGACGATTTTCCAGAATTTTTTCCAGATAGGGGTAGAAACCACACCCCAATTAATCATGTTATAGAAAGACTTAACCTAGTAGATTCGTGACGATTCCAACATCCAAATGGGTTGGTCTACCTCACCAGTAATGGGCAAGTTAGATATGATAAGGATCAAGTCATGCCATCTCTCCATAAACCCAGCCTCCACACATCTGTTGAAGGTAAGTTTCAGAGTAGAACCATCCCACACCTCAGAAACTGCACAATGCTGTTGTTGGCAGATTTCATATATGTCCCAAAATTGGGTTTTAAGGGAAGAATCCCCCACCCACACATCATCCCAAAAGCTGTTCTTTTCACCACTCCCCAACTTCCATTTATAGAAAGGTCTAATTCCTTCAAAAGCCCAGGTAACCCCCTTCCAGAAGGGAGAGCCCACACTCTGTTTAGCCCACAACATATTGGGTTTGTCAGTTGTGTATTTGTGATCAACCAGCCTCACCCAGTTTTTGTCACTGTCCATAAAATATCTTTTTGCCTAGGAAGCTAGCAGGGCCATATTAAATTCTCTCAAGTTGGGTACCCCCAGACCACCAAAGTATTTTTTCTGAGAGATTAGCCCCCAGTTGGCAAGATGATACTTATGTTCATCACCTAGGTTCCCCCAGAAAAAGTGAGCCATCTGTGAAGTGATGGCTTTGATTGCCCATTTGGGAAATTTGATGACAAACATTAGATACATAGGGACACTAGCAATACAAGCTTTGAGGAGGACTAACTTTGCTTCATAGCTAAGTAGTCTCCCATTCCAGCCACATATTCTTTTGATAATTTTATCTATGATGTACTGAATGTCTTCTCTCCTCAATTTGAGGTAGTGTAATGGAACTCCTAGGTATTTTAGAGGGAAATCCCCCAACTTACAGCAAAAAATTTGGGAAAGTAGTTTAGCATCATTTTTATTCATATTGATTGGCACTACCTCACATTTGTCATAGTTGATTTTCAACCCAGAGAGGTTTTCAAAGCATGCAAGTAGCCATTTCAAATTCCTAACATATTCAAGGTTAGGGTTAAGAAAGAGGATTGTATCATCAGCATACTGCAGACATATCAGCCCTTGTGGGATGATATGGGGAACAATTCCAGAGATAATATTACTGTTAATAGCTTTGGCCAGCATACGAGAGAACACGTCAGCCACCAAATTGAAAAGCATGGGGGAACTTGGATCCCC
>NC_041386.1:689126091-689188310 GCF_002162155.2 Triticum dicoccoides
TTAACACAGAAAGAGCTTTGTTGCAGAATGGAGAGGTTCCATCCGATCCACTTAGCTCCAAAACCCCTAGAAGTCAGCATTTCTACTAGGAAATCCCAGTTCACCCGATCATAGGCTTTCTCATAATCTATTTTGAGAACAATCCCAGACTCATTAGATTTATGGACTTCATGAATGGCCTCCTGAGCAGTAACTACACTTTCTAGAATAAACCTGCCTCTCACGAAAGCAGATTGGCAAGGAGATAGGAGTCTATGACCTACAGGGCCAACCCTGTTTGTCATAGCTTTACTGAAGATCTTAACAGAGCAGTTACTCAAACAAATTGGTCCAAATTTCCTCATATTCTTGGCATCTGGCTCTTTAGGGATCAGAGTAACAATAGAATAATTTAGTCTCTGGATATCCAGGGTCCCATTTTCAAAATCTCTAACCAGAGCCATAAAATCATGCTTGATGGTCTCCCAGAAGTGTTGATAAAAGAGAAATGAGAGGCCATCAGGGCCAGGGGCCCCATTAGCATACGAACCCATGATGGCTTATTTAATTTCCTCTTCTGAGAAGGGTCTTTCTAGGGAAACATTCTCTGCATCTGTTACCATTTCTTCCTCAGACCAAAACTGGTCATCTAAATGGATATTAGGTCTTGGTTCAAAACCAAAAAGGTTTTTATAGAAGTCAGTGGCCACATCCAACATGTCTTTAGTGGAGTATACAGGCCCATCTGGCCCTTCTAGGATAGACAGCTGATTTTTTCTTCTACGTTGGTTAGCAATAGCATGGAAATAAGCTGTGTTTCTATCCCCCTCCTTAATCTTCCTATCTCTAGACCTCTGCCACATGGCAGTTTCCTCTTTTCTCCAGATTTCTTCAAGTTCCTCTTTGATTTGTTTCATTCTGAGGACATCCCCAGCATTGGTTCTGTTTTGTTCAGCAAAGACATCAAGGATATCGAATTCCTGAAGGAGACTTTTTTTCTTTTTCTTCATAGCTGCTTCTAGGTTTATGCTCCAGCCTTTAACACTTTTCCTGAACAGCTTGGTTTTAAATTGCCAGGTCCCAATAGCAGTTGTACATGGTGAAGGTGTGGCCCAAATGTTTTCTACCAAGGCTCGAAAGTCTGGTTGTTCCAACCACCATTTTTCAAATTTAAAGGGTTTAGATGGGTTACCAGCACCCACCCCTGAGTCGAGGAGAATTGGGGCATGGTCACTCCCCACGCTGGGAAGTGCGCACAAGGTGGTGAGGGGGAAGCGACTGTCCCAACTAGTAGCAGAGAAAACTCTGTCAATAGTGGCAAAGATGGGATTGTCGTGATTATTACTCCAGGTATAAACCCTGTTAGACAACTTATATTCCATAAGGCCCCATTTATTAATCCAGTCATTGAACAAGAATGTCCAAGAAGTGTTTATATTGCCTGAGGATTTATCTTTAGCTTCTCTAATCAGATTGAAATCACCATCAAACAAAACATGATAGCATAAGTTATCCATTCTCTCATGAAGTTCAGCAATAAAGTCAAGTTTGTCTACAGCATAAGCTGTGCCATAAACCACAATCAAATGCCAGCAGAGACCATCAGTTTTATTTTTTAAGGTTGTGATAATGCAGTAATTCTTACTACTTACACTAAGCACCTCAAAAAGATTAGATTTAGTACCCACAAGGATACCCCCAGCAGAGCCTACAGCAGGTAGCATATGCCAATCATAAGCAATAGATCCAGCTAGGGCATTGAGAAAGGAGTCAGACAAGGTATGTCTCTTAATTTCTTGAAAGCCTAAAAAATCAGGCTTATACTTGCTAACTAAGTCAGAAAAGCACTGTAGTTTCCCTTTTTGGCCCAAACCTCTAATATTCCAAAAAATACCAATCATGGGATTTTGAATGGATGTGTCAGACTAAAGAGTCCACCTCTCACAGCATTCCCAGGCCCACCCGCAGCACCAGCAGTGCCCCCTGGTGTGTTGGTGATGGGAATGTCTCTTTTTGGAGTACAAACTCCACCATCAGTACTAGATCCAGTGTCTAAACTATCAGGTAAAGAAATTTCAGGATTTTGAGAAGCAAAAATAAGGCATTTTTCAGTTTCATCTCTAACAAGGTCATTAATGATCTGATTTTTTTTCCATCTCATTATCACCAATTTTGATGTTAACTGCAGAAGCATAAGCTTCTAAACTAGATGTAGATGCATCAGTAAAGGACTTACTTTTAAATGTGGGAGCGATTTCCAGGTTTTGCTTCATCTTATAAGCTGCAGCTTTCTCCATGTTATTTTGCCTGTTGTGGACCCTGGAGCTCAGTCTTGGGGCAACCACCGGGCCCCACTTGGTCTTGGGTGTAGCCCTTTCCTTGGTTTTATCCACAAGCTCCATTATCTTCAGGCCACTGGCTATATGAGCTTCAATAGTAACCATCTCTTCATCAGGTTCAGCAGCATCACTGTCAGTATCAGAGGCAGAGTCTTCCAGTTCTTTCAGCAGACCAGAATAGTATATCTTCTGAGCAGACACAGGGGAAGTGGCAGTAGCAACACCACTTGATCATGCGGCAAACAGACTAGCCCCATTCGTTTTGCTATGTGGACTGCTGAGGGTTTTGATTGCCTCAGCATAGGATATCGAAGAGCACACGCTCTGGGCCACACTTTCTTGATCAGTCTTCTTGTTGACTCTCACAGGAGAGAAGCATGCTTCCAATAGAGCAGGGGGATGGAATGGAGTACCATCATCAGTTGCTTTCTTCCCAGCTGGGGTTTTTGTAGGGGCTCTGTTGGCAAGGTCCAGTGCATCAATGGGTTCCTCTCCATCATCCAGGATGTCTTTATCCAGTTCCTCCTCCTCTGTTATCTTGTTGTCATCATCCACTGTTATGTTAGTAGGACCATCATCATCATTAGGATCATCAGCCCCTATCAGGTCAAAGCCTTCCAGAGTAAAGGATAAGATATAAAGTTTTTTCCTCATCTCCATAATCCTTTCAAAGGGTATCTTAGTTGGGTCCCTACAAGCAATTTTGACCCTCACTTTCTCATAGAAGCTCTTCATCAGACCACTCCAATCCACATCCACAAGAATTCCAAAGCAGGAAGCAATTTGAGAAAGGACTTTCTATGTGCACCATTTAGAGGATAGACCATCAACAACTACCCATGCTTTAGTAAGCTCGCTGAACGGGTCAATTGAGCCGGTCCACTTTTCACAGACATGGAAACTCCATCGATGGGCAAATCAAAGGCAGGGAATTCAATCAATTCTTCAACATCTTTCCAGGGTGGGAATCTAACCAGGAACTTCTTCTCTGACAGCGGCCTGATCTGCCATGTCCATTGTTTGTTTTTGCAAAAGATACCAGAGAGATTCTTAACCAAATCTGACTTGCTGATTTCTCCCTTCTTGATCCAAACTTCTCCACAGTTCCTAAAGTTCAGCCAACTTGCTTCTGTCCCCACAGGGGCGTTGATGTGGTAAAAACCCAGCCCCGGAGCAGAACTCCCAAAGAAAGTGGCAACTGGATGGGGCTGTGCCTAGGTTGCGCAATTATTGACATTGTGACCCTCCAGACCACAGATGAAGCGAGTTTTTTTCTGGATGCAGTTACCAACATAGTGGCCAGGGCCTCCACAAGTGAAGCACACCATATCTTTGTAGCGCTCGTCGAAGACTTGTACCGGTGGGGTAGGAGGGATCGGTGCCGGAGGCGCAGCAGCAGTAGTTTGTGCAGGAGGGGCTGTACCTTTACTAGGGGGCGCGGTAGCACGCGCACCCCCCGTGGCTTCACGACGCCCAGGGATCTTCGGCGGAGCCGGACCGCGCTGCTTCTGCCCCACCGGCGGCACATTCTTGTCCGCCATGACAACCTGCGCAAAGGACTTGGAGCCCGCCCCAACTCCTTCTCGGATAATCTTGAGTTGCGTCGGAGGTGGATCGAACGGGCGGAGATGCTTGACTGGGAATAAATCAGAGGGGTGAGGCTGGCGACGGCGGGGGGAGGGAATGGCCCATAGCTGTCCGAAAACCCTAGATATAGACTCGTCTGCGTTGTCTCGAGAAGAAAGCGTAAAAGGCAAAGGCGTTTTCACTTTCTCGCAACGGATTGGTGGAAGAGAGGTGACGATGGGTCCCGCACTATCCCGCCCAACTGCAACTCCTCTCACCTCAGGGGGAAAATCCCCAATCTCCAGCATTTTGGAATCCCCCGTCGATGGTGATTTACAACTCTCCGAGCACAAGTTTAGTTTAGCCCCTACTGGATCAAACAATGTCATTGATTGTGAAAACAGCTGACTAACCTGCCCTTTTGGGATACAAATCCCTTTGTCAGCGCTTGAACGATTTCCTGGCGGAACCGCGCCGCGGTCTCCAAACCATGGCGGTACCAGCGATGTACGGCGAGGTAGTAGGTCCACCCCAGCCGTAGAGATCCTCAGGCGCTCGGTGGAATCACGCCGAGGATGCACTCCCATCGGAGGGCTCGCCGCGGCTCCGTCGATTTTTCTTCCGCCCTCGCCAAATTACGAATTCGGCCGACGGGGGGGACGGAAACGGGGGCATCCTTGCCCTCTCCTCCAGCGTGGCCTCCGCGAAGATTCTCCGTGCTAGCTTCCTTTGCTCCACATCCGCCCTTCCTCGTTGGATCTCAGCGACCCTCACGGCCCCAAATCTCATCTCCGGTGTGGTTGCCTCCACCATCTTCCACTCCTGCACGCACCGGATCCAGTCGAATCGGATCCTGGTCGCGCGCTCAGCCCACCCCGCGGCTCCGGATGCTCGAATGGTCGGCGCAAGCTGCTGAGGTGGGGGAGGCGGGGGTGCAGCTAGCGCGAGCACCTCTCGCCGGCGTGGAGGCATGTCGCAGGGGCAGATCTGTGGTGGCGGCGGCTATGGCGAGGGGGAGGTGGCGTCGCGAGAGCGAGAGGGAGAGGCATTCGGTGTGGTGCCGAGCTAGTGCGTACCGATGCCGAAAAGCAAGCAAAAGGGAGATTCAATTACGGAGTGCCACACAAATCGTTCATATGGCATAGCGAACCACAGGATAGAAAATCAAAGACACAATTAAGGTGATATATTATACTCCCTCCGTCTTAAAATAAGTGTTTTGAACTTAATACAAATTTGTACTAGAGCTAGTACAAAGTTGAGACACTTATTTTGGGACAGAGGGAGTACATACACTTAATATGCGACCCTGACTCATTTTTGTCAAAGTTATGCAGTAATAATATAGTGTGGTCGATAAGTAAACCATTACTAGACGCACATGTCAACAACCCAATTGATCCAAGTCCTAAATATACAGATCAAATGAAAGAACCGTTATGCCATTACACACGTCCATACAAACATACAATGAATCAATCATTTTTCATGATTGGTGCACGACGACGGTGTCAAAGCAGTTGAGACCGTCGAACGCCAGCTCGTACCCAGTACGCCGCTGCGTGATCGTCTCGCCGCAGAATCCAGGCTTCTTCCCGGCGTACGCATGCTCAGCCTTGGGCGCAGCAGCCGCCAGCTTCATCGAGCCAGCGGACACCAGCGGCTTGATCGCCCTAGATGTCATCATCAACATGCCGTATTCATCCAGGGGCGCCGCGCAGAAGACGAGGGCAGTCAGAAACCTCTCCATGGCCATGGATCGCGTGGATGCTCCGATCAGACACCTGAGACCCCCTTTTGCTGCTCGCTGAATCGAGAGATCAAGAGGGCTTGCTGGACCAGATGCTAATAATTGCCTGTTCTGTTAGTGCTGCGGTTGAACGGAGCGCCGGGATGCAGATTTTATAGCCTGGCCGCATAGACCTGTGCGTGTTGGCCTACGGATGGAACTAGGAAGCTCCCAAGTTGAGAGTGTCCGTGCGCGCAGGAGTCGGAATGGAAAGGATTGATGGCGACCGTGCCCTGGGTATTAATCGGATCGAGCGGTCAAACCTGTAGTCCGGCTGCTGCCGGCAGGCGCGAACGCGGAAGCCACGCCAGCCGTGGTCTGACTGATTGCTCGGTCAAAACATTTCCCTATGGAAAAGCGTTGAAATCAACGGGCTGATTTCCTGACTCGTCAGTCGCGCGGCGCGCCGTTGGATCATGCGTGATCAAGTGAACTGGTGGGCTCCACCCACGTGGGAAGCAACGTGTCTTTTTTGGAGGAAGCAACGTGGCTTCCTACTTGTACTAGTAGTATGCCCGTGCGTTGCCACGGGCTTCTGAAATATATTGCTAAAGGTTTATAAAATAATTCATGTAAAATAATCCATGAAACAATATAGCATGGACACAATTGTATAATAATTGAAGTCTACTTCACTTGTAATGTAAACTGCTAACAAAAAGACAAATTGACGATGTATACACATAAATCGATGATTCAATTAAAAATATATTACAAATTATTCAAATCTACTTCATGCGCTTAAGAAATTCTCGCACAATATCAAGAAAGTTTTTTTTTTCTTCATTCGCACCATGCTTGAGCAAGTATAATAAAAACTGTTTTCTCAACTCATATCCATCATGCAAAAACAATAGTAAAACGCTCATGCGTTGCTACGGGCTGCTACGGACAACAATGCATATAAATGAATCAGAGAAACAATTAAAGTCGCATTCAACGTCTAAGCTTATTTTTTTCCTCATACGTTCGAATGTGTTCGGACATCAAACGGGCTACTACAACCGTCTTGATAGTCCGGGTGCCCCAAATCCGGCCCATATGTAAGAAAGAAATGTTGTTATCTAGACTATTCGCGATGTTATTTCCAACATGTGAAACCAACGCAAAACCCCATCACCACGACACACCCTCTCCTTTTCTCATCGGACCCTCCCCTATCTGCTCTGTTTCCCGCCGTAGTGGGTGACGTCCGCCTCACTTTCACCATGACACCCTCTCTCCTTCACACCATACTTCCTCATAGACCGTTAAGGAGGAGTCCCCCGTAATGCCTGCCCCGCTCTCCGCCATGATCCCCTCCCCGTGTCCGTGTGTTTTCACCACTGCCATCAAGAGGGAGGAGGTATTGCGCCGCCTGTGGCGCCCCAAAAGCCAAGAATGCAAATTTGTAAGTAAACATACCAAACCCAACCTCCGCCCCGTTCACTCTTATCACAAAATCCATCAACTTGTATTTTAAGTGAGCCGGTGATCAATGCCCGTGCGTTGCCACGGGCCTTTTAATTCTTTATTCTGATTGCACATATATACGTGTATTATTGTATATAACTCGGCGAATTTTAGGACACCACGTCGGCAACTTTGTCAAAGGATTCCTTTTGAATGTTAACATAATACATCTCCATCTCTCTCATACTTTACAAAAATAAGCATATATGAAAATTCATCTTATATATTGTCATATCCAACAAGTATTACAGAAGAACCATTATTTGTACATATCTCTTCCAATTGTGTAAGACTTCGAGTTTTCAGTCCGCCCATCATAAAGCTTTGTGAGTTGAAACTTTCAAAGCATCATCCGAAGCCATAGTTCTTATCTCCAATCTACAAAAGGGAATATATAAACACATATTTGAAAAAATCAGATAAGCCCATATACAATATATATTCATTTGTCAGCTGCTCGCTTTGAGGTATGTGCCCGCGAGTTGCCACAACACCAAACTTTATTGAGGCAATAAAAGAAGCATGGGGGACAAATCCCAGAGAAAATGAAATAACCAAAAGAAGATTATGTTTTGGCCATGAAGCATAGACAGGGTCATCCGCGAGGTTCCCCACACCGCCTCGCTCTCCATGGTAACTGTCTATCAGCTCGAACCAGACAACCGCCATTCAGCAGATCATGGATCTAGTGTGGGTTAACTCCCTCATTGTGATAAAAAAAGGTATGGACCACTCCTTTGTCGTGCACTCTTCATGATTCACATTCTCCTTTCATTCACCCCTCTGCATCAAGTGCCGGCAGCAATAGTGGCAACGGAGCGGCTGCAGATTCTTTCCATATCTGAGCACAGTAAGATGACCCTCAACCAGACTTGACACCCATGATTAGAAGGCTATCATCAACTTACTCACGGAGGTACCATCTGATGACAACAACATAATAAAATTCATTTCTTGCCGAGCTATGTCCCGTAGCAATTTCCTGACAAGCACTCAATCATAAGGACAAGTCAAGACATAACAACATATTGGCCATGCATTTAAAACAAAAAAGAGGCTAGCCAACTCGCTCTCACAAGGCTCCCCCGATGGCATCCTTCGTTGGCCGTTCGATCGGCGTTGACCAGGTATTTTTTCGCGCGTTGGCCGTTCGATCGTCGCTGGAATTCAGCGTGCTCGTTTTTACCGATCGGTGGATCGTGGCGAGGGATGACGTGTGGGCCGACGCTGTGGCCACTTGGATGGAAACGGCTGGGTCATTTTCAGCCGGGTGAGCCTTTCCTCGCGCGCCCCGCGTCGCGCGTCCCGTGGCTTCCCGTGGCTTGCCTGGGGCTGGAGCGAGGAGCCCATTGGGCACGACCGCACCAACCCTAGCTCCCCATCCACAGCCACGCACTCCTCCCTCCTCCCTCTCACAGCCGCCACACCCCATTCCTCTCTTCCTCCTCCCTCCTCCTTCCTGGATCCCTGCCACCGCCACACCCACTCGTCTCCTCCTCTCTCCTTCCTGATCTCTACGTTGGCCGCAGCGCGAGAGGAGCAGCGGCGGTGGAGATGCTCCCGGCCCCGCCTCTCGGTGCACAGCCCGCGCCGCCGTGGACGTCCCGAGCCCCGTGGAGGTGCGCCGCCGGCCACGAGCGCCGGGATGGCTGTGGTCCCGCTCATGGAGTCATCCATGGCCGCCCGGAATTTCTAAAAATCTACAATACACACACCATGGTCATAATATGTGATGTCGTCTCTTTTTTCCCTTTCATATTTTTAACACCAAGTGAAAATATTCCCTTGCCTCCAATATCATTGTGAAATTTGCAATGCTCCACGTTGTGTCACAATGTTGTCACACAAAAGGGTCCTCTATTAGATGAATTTTGATAAAGAAAGTTGGTTTGGTTATATCTTTGTAGTTTCTTATATACAAAAACTACCGTAACAAGATAAATAAGTAGAAAATTATTCTATTTTTCTACACTATCGACCCTAGGCAATTAGCATCATTTAAACGGTAAAATAATGCATTTCGTTAACTTGTGATGGTCCGTAAAATAATGCATTTTGATAACGTGAAAATAATCAGAAAAATATCATGTTCTTCTTAATCGATAAATGGCGATGCATGTGGAATGCACACAATCACTGAACAGCCTTGGTCGACCAACCTAAATAAAAAGTAAAAGCACCATAGTTTCTAGGAAATGACTTCAGCTCATTCATATGAAAACATGTTTAGAATATAGAAGTATATGAGCGCACCTGGCCATAAATTCCCTCGAAGAGAAAGGAATTATGACTGAAACATGAAGCTAGCATATGGATATCGATGATTAAATAATGAGGAATGCACTCAAGAGAAAGGAATAAAATGTTGAGTTTTTGCTTACAAATAATTCCTTGATTAAAACTTTCTTCCATCATCAGCATGCTAAATTTTGCAGTTTTTTTTTGCAAGAAACTTCCAATCTATTCATCTTCAATCATGGCAGTATAAAGAACAACAAAGGTAATAAAAATTAGAACCATGTCTGTGGACCACCTAGCAACGACTATAAATGTGTGGACGGATAACCGTTGGGAGATAAATATTAGAATCATTAACTAAAACTATTCATAGTTAATCTGTATGGTGTGAAATATCTTGAGAAGATCATAAAAACAACCAAATTGGACCTTTATGAAACTGCCACAACCCACCCCCAAGAACAAACACAAAAATATATGAAAAATATATAGCTAATATGGCAAGCATATCCACGTCCATAATACAACCATAATGCATATCATTCCTGATACATTTCTACTGCAGGTAGAGTCATCATTCAAAACACAACAACACAAATTTATCCAATGTATGTTCTGAGGCCGGATGCAGTTGTATTTCTCTTGGATATCTCTTGAATATTCCGCATGAAAATATTAGATTGGAAGAAAACCTGAGTGAGCTCCACATGAAGTAAGATTTAGAAATTTGGCAGGATCTATAAAATTAGGGGCAAGCCAGTCTGAGCAAAATAATGTGACAAGGAATTAATGAGACAAGTTTCGTAGTGCATCAACATGAGGTAGATATATGTATATAATTGATTTTTTTAACATAAACTATGAAAGAGTCCAACAGTAGACATCTTTTTGAAACAATGGAACAGTAATCACCAAGGCAACAATTAAGCACTAATTTAATGTTGAGCCCAACATAAATTCTCATAAACAATAGATATTTGAATACCTTGCATCACTTTATTTGCTTGCAAAGTAGAAAGTTTGAGAAGTTCAACACTTCCAACTTTATATGACAGTTTATGATTCTTCTGTAGCCGTCCACATTTTCTCACATGAACATGCATCCAGCAATAATTTAGATACCTAGGTAACAAATATATGTCAAAAAAAAATCCCAACAAAATATCTCTCATTTTCTCAATGTAACTACATTTACACATGTCGCAGAAAAAGTGGGAGAAATTAGATATAACATAAGGTCTAATCGAGGAACATGAGTTGCTTTCCCTATATATTCTTCTAACTAATAACAGAACAAGATAACACTCAGAATGATGAGCCATCTCATGGAAAATATTAAAATAAATGTTATTCAACTGGCATTAACAAGTCCAAGTCAAAGTAATTTAAACCTTAGAACATCTTGAATAGTCCATTTAACTAAGATTTGTAACCTTTCGTTAAGAAAGATGCTACTAATAAAAAGGAAGTCAGGAACTTTTGATGAGTAGACATTATGAGATCAAGCTCCCCCATCTAAAGTTAATTCACGAGGAAACAACGACCAGATGAGGTAAATACACTCACTTTCAAAGTAGGTCAATGACAAACATCCGGTCTCTTCCTTGCCGAGCTGCCCTTAGTAAAAACTACCCTGTTCATCATGTTGACAGGCTTCCTCTCGCTGCAAATCCTACACGATTGAGCCTCTTCCTAACTAAGCAACAAATTTATACATTACCTTAGAGAACATACAATAGTAGGTCATATCATGTTTGTGTAGGTAGGTAAAATTCACTAAATGATGATATTATAGAACCAAATTCTGTAAAGAACAAAAAAACAGACATGGGAGCAATCACCATCGACGAGCCAAGAAGATGTCGATCGCCTTGGTCCGGGAGTGTACAATACAGACTATTAGCGGTGGCAAAGGTCCATTGAAGGTGTCTGTGAGCCAGAAGAGATAAGTGCCATGTAAACTAACACGAACTTACAGTGAGTGGAGCACGGCAAGCTAGACGATGTTCCGACGAGATTGGCTGGGTCGGCAATTTTGATTTGCTGAGTCAGAGATTTAGTCGAGGGGCTTTATGGCACAGAAGAAGAGGGATGGCACCCTGGCAGCGAGCTGTATCAGTTCTCCTGCGCGGACACAGCACCCCATAGCCGCGAGCTGGATCAGTTCATCGACCTGGCAAATCACAGCTTTTGTGCTGGAGGACGAAGTGGTGAAGACACGAACGTGGTGGGTATGAACTGCAACACAAATTCGACAGCCAACAATGATGGGAGCACATCTCTGAAGTAAAACAAATACACGATGCGGTAGAGGTCTGATTGTATACTAACTTAAAGTTAACCAATCTTTTGGAGAGGACGTATAGACGCACACCACAAAGGTCCAGTTTGTAACTCGACAAAAGTGAACATGGGAGCAAATAAAACATGTACACATTAAGATTTAATTTGTATTTTGTCTTCTATCACTTCGGCGATCACTTTAAAAGTATTTCTCTTCGATCATAGTAGTACTTTGACTTCAAGGAACTGACACTAATACAATCGGACCTATGTAACTTGGATGAACCCCAACTCTGTTTGATTAATCGTTTGACATCCAATTAAGATAAAAATTAATCTAGACCTACAGCTCGAATAAGCTAAATTAGAGCATCGAGTGAGCAGTGCACCAGCAATCATCCTCCAAGACCATGACCAAAATGGTCAGAATTTTCTTGCTTTTTCCTCCTCACTCTGGCAATTATTCAGATTTCTTTCAGAATTAATGATCACAGCAGATTTCTTTCAGAATTAATGATCACAGGAGATCACAGAAGAAGAAAAACATGTGTGCATCCTTTCGGTAATATATATGAAACGCAAAAGTTCAGAATGATACAATTTTGTATTTTTTTACCTAGTAAGAAAATGGAGTTCCCATATTTTGCTGGTTGAAATCTGAAGTAGTCCCTCCATATCAGCTCAAACATGGAATTAGGCATTGCCATGTCAGGAATAGCAGTCCAGTATGAATTAGGCATTCTGTATACAAGGCTTCAAACATGGAATTGAGCTTAGTCTTTCCGTTTTAGTATAAGATGATTGCCTTCCTAAAAAAACACAATTTAGCACACTTCACAATAACACCTCATGTGTCCTCTCAAGTTTCTCTATCTCCACATCAACCCAGTCAACATACTTGCCTACATAGAAGCATGGCATTATTTCATATTAAAGCTAACTAAAAGAAGAGAGCAAAATTCACGACAATATCACACTACCACCTGCCATTTTTCGGTAAGACGCCATCAGTCAAAGCATGCAGATCGGAGTCCTTCTCTCTATCATAACTAATTCTAAAAATTAGCATAAGTCTAAAAGCTTTCGAGGTGGTATGTTAAAAAGAGGGAGAGAGACAACAAGGTAATAGACAAAGAACGGTTGCACCCATTGACTGGTTTTACCTGTAGTCAAATTTAGGGAAAATATAATGAAGATCATTCACTACTAAATCCACGGTGGCGATATCAATTATGGAAGTATCCACCAAGTGGTCGTGTTGAACCTGTAAGCCAAAACAGGGGTCAAAAAAGTGAAAGACAGACAACATGCTGGTGAACTCTGCTGTCATAATTGAAGAGTTCAAACTTAACATAAGTGAACGAATGAACTGCAGTCTTTTCTTATATAATAACAACAATCTTGACAGCAACTTTGTTCCCATCATGTGTTGTGGACGCATGGACTTGCACAAGAAAAGCACTTGCAAGCGGGACAAGGAAGAATTATGCAAAAACCTGCACCACCGGGAATAGGGGAAAGCCAAATTTTATGTCAGAGTTTCTTCTAAGCTAAAAACAAGCTGAGCATAAATCCAGGTTCTGATTCAAGGTGAATACTCTGTTGGACAACAACTGAACTAAGCACACTCAGTCTGATTGTTTGGTTTTGCTAATCAATACAACAACGAAGTTACTTCAGCAGGGTGTAAGACAATGCCGTGATGCAATGAAGGAACTAACCATTTGTGGCAATTCTCCATTCTCTTTCTTGATGACTCCGTGGACGACCTCTTGAGCATCGGCGCCCTCATCGTCTGCACATACACCTGTGGTAGTACAAGCAAACAAGCAGCTGTTCCTCAGCCACAAAATTATACAATCTTACCACAGATGAATCCAAAGTGAATTCAGGCGTATCCTCACAGAGTTAGGAATTCCTTTCCATACCAGTTGTGCGATGTGATGGCCGAGCTTGATGTAGCTGTTGCTGTTGCGAAAGCAGAGCTCCTGGAGTCGGTGGGCGGAGTGGCCACCCTGCGTGCACCCACTTTGTAGGAAGGGAGGAGACATACAATCAGAGAGGTGAGGGATGTGGGCGCCGCTGGGCCGCTGGATCGCGCGCGGCCGCATTCGCCGGAGCCCCCCGCGTGCGCCCACTTCATGGTTAGGGAGGCGACGTGCGACCAGAGAGGCGAGGGATCTGGGCGCCACCAGGCCTCTGGATCGCGCGCGTCCGCGTTCGCCGGAGCCCGCACCGCATGCGCCCACTTTGTGGTTAGGGAGGAGATCGGTGTGGTCGGAGAGGAGGGGGAGCGGGCATCCTTCGCCGGTGGCCGCCCACGGTCGAGGGAGGGGTAGCGGCGGCGGGGAACCCTAGGCAGAAGATCAAGAGGCGGCGGCGAAGGGCTGGAGCGGCGCCGGCTTTGATGTGCGAGGGCGGCGGTGAAGGGATGGAGCAGCGGCGGCGGCGAACGAGGGCGGCGGCGAAGGGATGTCGCGGCGGTCGCGGCGAACGAGGGCGGCGGCGAAGGGATGGAGCGGCGGCGGCGTCGAACGAGTCGTGCGTGAGAGTGGTTCTCGCTCGAGGGTGGGAGGCCTCGCTAGTACGTGCGTGCGATTGGTTTGGGTTTTTTTTTGCTGGTTAATTTTCGTAGGTTTTTTATCGTAGGTTTTTCTGTTGCGTGCGGGTGAGACGGGGGTGTGGCAGATCGCTGGGAGGTGGGAGGGAGGACGAAAAAAACCCAGACGAAAATAAAACCCGGAACGCGACCTACCAACTGAGACATTAGGAGTTTAGATATACTCCATTCGTCCCATAATATAAGAACGTTTTTGGCACTACACTAGTATTAAAACGTTCTTATATTATGGGATAGAGCGAGTACGTCGGACTGTGTAAATCAGGTTTGGACAGCGGTCTTCTAGGTGAACTGTAGCAGTAATTTGGGATAGAAAATGATGGAAATCAAGATCGACCCATACATGATCGACGACACATATTTTTCCTTGGGAAAAGGCTTCTCCTCAACCGACTAAAAGTTGATGTGCGTCGACCGTCCGATCAGCCTCAGCCCGTGTGGCGCGCAACAACTCTCCATCACGCATGTGCGCTTTTGCAACATGGTTTGTGTTGCAAGATAGCCAAGCGCAACATACATTGTGTTGTGGACCAACCAGGTCAAGCGAGGGCGGCCACGGCTAGATCCGCATTGATGCGGCAACACAGGTCCTAGTGGGTGAGGATGACGAAATAGTGTCGAAAACATTATGCAACATGAGTCATGTTGCAAACCCGCCGACAGTTTCCATTGCAAGCGCAAAATGAGTCATGTTGAAAACCTACCGAGTGCAACATGAGTCTTGTTTGTAAACCTACCAAGTGCAACATGGATCATGTTGCAAATGGCATGCCGCATTCAACATGGGTCATGTTGCGAACCTACCGAGCATAACATGGGTAATGTTGCAAACCTTCGAGCGTTTGCGAGGAGAGTGCGACATGGATCATCTTGCAAACCTACCGAGCATAACATGGACTGTTGTTGTAAACGTACTAAGTGTTTGCAATGCGAGCCCGACATGAGTAATGTTGTAAACCTACCAAGTGTGACATGGATTATGTAGCAAATGGTTCGTCGCATTCAACACAGGTCATTGTTGCAAACCTACCAAGTGCAACATGGACCACGTTGCAAACCCTGCCAAGCGTTTGCAACATGAGTGCAACATCAGTCAACTTGCAAACCTACCGAGCGCAACATGGACTATGTTGTAAACATACTGAGTGGTACTGCCATGGTTTGAAATCAAGCAACGTTGTGAGATTGGTCAATGATGTTACAAGTTAGACCCTCTGCACTGTATTGTGTTGCAAGGCCGACCAATTTTTTTTTGTTGCTACAAAACCTAGACCGGCATGGTGCTACACCAAGCGACGATGCAAGGCCGACCGACCCTCATGCAAGTTGGCCAGGCGTGTTGCAACACCACATGATGTTGCAAGGTTGACACTACTGCAAGCAAGATAGTCAATGTAAATCAGATACACAATGTTGCGAGGTCCGGCATCTCTCTTTTCTTGCTACAAAACTTGGATCATCATGCTACAAAGCTATACGACACTAAGACCAACTGGTGATGTTGCAAAGCCAGGCGCTCGACATTGCCAGGTGGCCCTGCAATTTTGCAAGGACGTCCATCATTCTTTTTTGTTAATGCAAAATCTAGACCGGATCGAGGGAACATGCTGCTATTATAAAGGTCGATCGACGTGCTGCAAGCTAGGGACATGTGCTGGAATGTCGACGACGTTGCTACTGCAAGCGGATATCCCACTTTGCTGTCGCAATGGAATAGTCGGTTGATGTTTGGCAAAGATTAGACAGGTCACGGGGATGTTGGATTGGTGTGATCAAGCACCTCTGCGTCGCATCACGAGGCCCGGCGACACACCCACCTTTATAATAGTAGCCGCAACATCGGTCATTTTGTAATCCAACCGGAACATCATTCATGTTGCAATTTATTGCACCTCGTTCATGTTGCAATGTGGGGCCAAACGACCAACTCCTTAGCCATCAGGACATATTGGGCGACGACCACAACTTTGATGGTGCTACGGCGGCCTCCGGCCTGCTATAACTAGGCCTCATGCGACGAGATGGGTAGCGACATCTTTCTTTTTCCTTGTCGGCTTGCCACCTCTTGTCTCATATCTGAGATGGGATGATGAAACGAATGGACGAGGGGCTTCTCGACGCGGGAAGCCACATGCCCAAATGAGCGAGTTTGTAGGCGCCCTTAGTGCTCAACTCTGACAAATCTGAGGGGCCCAACTCCTGTGAATCGTGTGGCGAATGGGGCGCCTTATCTTTGGTAGTTATCAAACGACTGATTGGTAGAGGCGGAAATTAACATCATAGTTATTGACCAGCGGTCTTCTAGGTGAACTGTAGCAGTAATTTGGGATAGAAAATGATGGAAATCAAGATCGACGCATACATGATCGACGAAACATATTTTTCCTTGGGAAAAGGCTTCTCCTCAACCGACTAAAAGTTGATGTGCGTCGACCGTCCGATCAGCCTCAGCCCGTGTGGCGCGCAACAACTCCCCATCACACATGTGCGCTTTTGCAACGTGGTTTGTGTTGCAAGATAGCCAAGCGCAACATACACTGTGCTGTGGACCAACAAGGTCAAGCGAGGGCGGCGACGGCTAGATCCGCATCGATGCGTCAACACAGGTCCTAGTGGGTGAGGATGACGAAATAGTGTCGAAAACATTATGCAACATGAGTCATGTTGCAAACCCGCCGACAGTTTCCATTGCAAGCGCAAAATGAGTCATGTTGAAAACCTACCGAGTGCAACATGAGTCTTGTTTGTAAACCTACCAAGTGCAACATGGATCATGTTGCAAATGGCATGCCGCATTCAACATGGGTCATGTTGCGAACCTACCGAGCATAACATGGGTAATGTTGTAAACCTTCGAGCGTTTGCGAGGAGAGTGTGACATGGATCATGTTGCAAACCTACCGAGCATAACATGGACTTTTGTTGTAAACGTACTAAGTGTTTGCAATGCGAGTCCGACATGAGTAATGTTGTAAACCTACCAAGTGCGACATGGATTATGTAGCAAATGGTTCGTCGCATTCAACACATGTCATTGTTGCAAACCTACCAAGTGCAACATGGACCACGTTGCAAACCCTGCCAAGTATTTGCAACATGAGTGCAACATCAGTCAACTTGCAAACCTACCGAGCGCAACATGGACTATGTTGTAAACATACTGAGTGATGCCATGTTTTGAAACCAAGCAACGTTGTGAGATTGGTCAATGATGTTACAAGTTAGACCCTCTGCACTGTATTGTGTTGCAAGGCCGACCAATTTTTCTTTTTGTTGCTACAAAACCTAGACCGGCATGGTGCTACACCAAGCGACGATGCAAGGCCTACCGACCCTCATGCAAGTTGGCTAGGCGTGTTGCAACACCACATGCTGTTGCAAGGTCGACACTACTGCAAGCAAGATAGTCAATGTAAATCAGATACACAATGTTGCGAGGTCCGGCATCTCTCTTTTTTTGCTACAAAACTTGGATCGTCATGCTACAAAGCTATACGACACTAAGACCAACTGGTGATGTTGCAAAGCCAGGCGCTCGACATTGCCAGGTGGCCCTGCAATTTTGCAAGGACGTCCATCATTCTTTTTTGTTAATGCAAAATCTAGACCGGATCGAGGGAACATGCTGCTATTATAAAGGTCGATCGGCATGCTGCAAGCTAGGGACATGTGCTGGAATGTCGACGACGTTGCTACTGCAAGCGGATATCCCACTTTGCTGTCGCAATGCAATAGTCGGTTGATGTTTGGCAAAGATTAAACAGGTCACGCGGATGTTGGATTGGTGTGATCAAGCACCTCTGTGTCGCATCACGAGGCCAGACGACACACCCACCTTTATAATAGCAGCCGCAACATCGGTCATTTTGTAATCCAACCGGAACATCGTTCATGTTACAATTTATTGCACCTCGTTCATGTTGCAATGTGGGGCCAAACGACCAACTCCTTAGCCATCAGGACATATTGGGCGACGACCACAACTTTGATGGTGCTACGGCGGCCTCCGGCCTGCTATAACCATGCCTCATGCGACGAGATGGGTAGCGACATCTTTCTTTTTCCTTGTCGGCTTGCCACCTCTTGTCTCATATCTGAGATGGGATGATGAAACGAATGGACGAGGGGCTTCTCGACGCGGGAAGCCACATGCCCAAATGAGCGAGTTTGTAGGTGCCCTTAGTGCTCAACTCTGACAAATCTGAGCGGCCCAACTCCCGTGAATCGTGTGGCGAATGGGGCGCCTTATCTTTGGTAGTTATCAACCGACTGATTGGTAGAGGCGGAAATCAACATCATAGTTATTGACCAGCAAATCTTGACGTTTGCATTTGCTTGTGAGATGATGACTCAAGGAATGTTAACACAGAGCACCTACAACAGTTGCACTACAGACAGCGAGAGCGCGCATGAGGCCGTGGGTGGGCACGCACGCGGCTGACTATCGGAAAGAAAAGGGCAAGCGACAGAGCGACTGTGCTCTGTTTCCTACAAAATGTTTCTAGCCCTAGACTAAACTGATCTTATGTGATGGTGAATTGGCTGGAATTCCCTTCCAGCAGATGGTTCGGATCTTTATCGCAGACGTTTTCTCCTTGCGTCAGCGATGGACCCCCTATCACCAACCCACCCGAGCACATGGTTCGGGGTATTGTCTGTGATTGGGAGTCAGAACCGTCTGAATAGCAATGCACTATACTAGTGTAACACCAGTCAAGATTAAGTGAAATGATACAACTCTTAGTTCCTCTTGACCACACTTGTTCACCTTTGGCATATGTTCTCCTTTAGTATATTTTGATGTTCTATGATTCATGCATTTTTATTCATAGTTTTACTAACTTTCTAGATTATAGATTGAACTTCCAATAAATATAGACAACACACATTGGTATTTAGGTGCCCTGAACGGAAAAAATGTGAGATTTAAATAGTTGACTCATTGTGCTGCGAGTTTGACCGAGATGATCTCACTATTATGGTTAGTTAGGCCATCTCCAATGCGAACCCTCAAATCACTCCCAGCTGTCCGGACCGAGCGGCCAGGACGTGTTGCGCCATCCATCACGAGCCTGCTTCGTTCCACTCGGCGGTCCTGGCGCACATTTTTTTAAAAACAAAGACAAACTAGGGTGGCTTTGCAGATGTCTGGAGCGCTGCCACGCCCGCTTCCGACTACCCTGGCCACCCAAAAAAAACCTTCCTCACGTACGCGCGGTTCCCTCACAAATAGTCGGCTATGCTCTAGAGCGTCAATGCCGGATTCATGCCCGGCCAGAGCGAACGCGACCTCTCACTACGGTCAGCATTGAAGTGGCCGCCAGCCGAGTGAGCGCCACCCCCGCCGCTTCCCGGTGTAGGCGACTGCTCAGTGTTCAAACGAAATCCCATCAGTCTATCGCCCCTACATTAATGATATGCGGTTGCCGACGAACCTACTTGGCAGCACCCATTCGTCTGTTTGCCATCCACCATTAACTTCACCGCTGCGGCCCACTACTATCCGACCGTTATATAAACTGTAGTCCCATCCGTAGTTGCAGTCATACTCCTCTGGTCCCTTCCTAGTCACCGCACAAGGCCCGCCGTGGCCCCGTGTGCTCCAGAGCCCTCGAGGAGACCCTTTCCTCGGAGCAGAAGAAGGAGATGGCCACCATTCCTACCGGCTGGCAGGCCAGCTAGCAGACGGTGGCTATTGACGCCCCAATGGAGGACGAGCCAACACCACCCTCCTGGCTAGTGCGTGCGGGCAACATCGTCGGCAAGGCTGGTGCACACTACACGAACATGCTGCGGGGGGTGCAGGATGCCAAGTTCCGGCAGGAGCAGGACGACCAGGCCTACAACCTCAGCCTCCTCGAAGAGCACTGGCGCGTGGAGGAGCAACTCGCCGCCGGCAAGCCATCATGCCGGAGGCGCTGGTTGACTCCTTCTGCTCCGCGCGCGCATCCGCCATGACCGCTAGTGGTACCTCCTCCATCGGGCGCAATTGGCGGCCACCTATAGGAATTTGACGAGGCGGCAGATGAGGTCTGGGACAAGAGCCACAACAAGCTCCGCCCCGACTATGCACCGCCGCCACCACGACAGAGCCTGCACGTCCGCGGGCAGGACCACCTATGAGGAAGAGTAGTGCATGGTAGGGCACCGCTGCTCGGGTCCAAAGAAAGCCACCACTCTTCCCTTCCCGTTGAAGCCAAGATTTGGTGGGTTGAACATCATTGACTGATTAGCCGCTTGGCGGTGACATGGAGGTGTCTAGCCGGAACTAGAGAAGGTGATGGCAATGGAGAGAGCTTCAGTTCTCTTGGCTCATGGTCGGACAAGGGGAAAAGGCGCGAGCGATCATTTAGATTAGGTTTAGAGTATGGTTTGTCTGGTTTATATGAAAAATGTAATGAATTTCGTCTGGTTTATATGGAAAATGTTCGAAATGTAATGAATTTTGTCTGCTTTTAATGAAATCTGTCGTGTTTGCATGAATTTCATCCGGTTAGTTCAAATAGTGGTTGAAATGTATGCTGGCAACTTTGTATGGACGGCTCCCGCATCCGAGGACAGATGCCGGAGAAAATTTGTGGCTTAGCGTTGGAGATGCCCTTACTGCACCGTTTCTAATCCTTAATGTGAACAACAAAACTAGATTAGCCATAATTGGAAAGACTTTGATGTTACTTAATTGAAGATTATTGAACAACTATGAAGGTCAATTCAAAAAGACAGGTATAAAGCGGCACATATATTCTATAACAATATACATAATATTGTGATCCATCTAGAGTAGTTAATTTTGTTATTGCTTTACAATTCATCATGTACTATAGTTACGGTTATATATACCCATCTGGGCTACTCTATTTCACGTAAGAAAATATTATTCTGTTACTATTGTTGAACAGATGAATTCGAGCAGTTAAACTGATGCTTTCATTTCTGTTGAACAGTTCGTCTTCTTTAGTTCAAACAAAATTTAACAATTTTTTTGTCAGAACGGGGTGTGTAATATATCGTTGGAAAGCTCTTGAAAACTATATTTGAAGTATATTGAAAGTTTTTGCAAAATAATCATGTCTAAGTGCAGTTTTGAAAAAAATCGTTTTTCCAAAACCGAAAATGTGAACGGTATTTTGGACTTAATTTTCAAATGGTTTGTCGGAATTGAGCAAATAAGATGGCATTGGAAAGCCTGTAAAAATCTGCTTCCTTCATACATCTAATGTTTTTTCCAAATTCTATATGATTTAAACATAATTTGAAAAACAATGAAATTCTGGGAGAAATGTATTTGAAAAACAATGAAATTCTATATGATTTAAACAGGTTGCCGGATTGACGCAAATTATACAACGTTGGAAAGCTATGGAAAATGTGCAACTTTTTCATGTAGAATTGTTTTTATAATTCGGTATGATTTAAACTCGAATTGAAATACGGTCAAATTTGATTTCAAACGCAATTTTTTTCAAAGTTTGTCAAAATTGGGCAAATAATATATTGTTTGAAAGCTATCGAAAATGCAAACTTAGTCATGTTAAAAGTTTCCAAATTCACAACCGTTTAAGAGTAATTTTGAGTACGGCAAGACGGATCCTCCTGTTTTCCTGTCTAAAAAACAGAGTACTCGTACTGATGTATGACTTTGCTCTATTTTTTTGGTAATATTTTCCTCGTAAATTTGCAACGGTTTACGTATCCTAGTGCCCGAACTTGCATGGTTTATATCGTTGACTGAATGCTATTTTTCCAAAAAAAATTGTTGTGTTTCCATTTTTTCTGCAGTGGAATTATTTTTGCAACGATGCTAGACTTCTCTTGTTTTGCAACTTGAACTTTTACCATTTTAAACTTTTACCATCTTGAATTTATTGTGTGTGGACGAGCAGTTGAACTTATAGAATTTAATGTTTTGTGTTTTAATTCCTATTTGTTTTCTTGTCCAAACTTATGGTCCCATCATCACTGAACCTGCATGGTTTCTGTAGTTGAACTCAAATCAACTTTTTTACCCGAATAAATGTGAACACTAGGACATTTGTACAACAAGGACTAGATCTAATGCCAATATTGAACTTGCAGGTTCCATATGCAAGCTAGCTACCAACGTCAAATTTACTGATCCTAAAATCAATCACCACCACAAGAACACAATAAAGTTCTCCAAATGGTTGCTCGAGGAAGAGCAAGCTGGTGAACCGGACCACATTTACTGCTAGGAGCAGCCAACCACTAGTTTGTACAGGTATTTAGCGATGTTTGCAGTTGCCATCTCGCACGTGAGAATCAAACCAAATATTCAGGCGAATAAATAAGAGCACAAGAGATATTTCTTTAGCAAGACATTTTCACGGAAGAGGCAAACCAATTTTTTCAATGAACTTTTTTAGGTTTATGTGTTCGAACTTGCAAACTTTCCGAACTAGTACCTAGCTCGCTTGTCTTTTTTCACTTCACAATGGGATCAGAAGTGGACAACATATACAAACATTAACACAAGGATCAATTGGCGCAAACAACAGAACACGAAACTAAATAGATAAATATGCATACACAAATGCAGCATCTCTCGAATTGGCCATGATGCAGGCATCGCCGCTGACAATACTTGGCGCACCGGAGAACCTGCACTGCTCAATTTTTCGAGAGAGGACTGAGGGCAGCATATTCCCGTGGCTCTTTTTTGGAGTAGTCGCTCTAACACACATGGAAACATAGCATAGTAAAATGACAACATTACACATACTCCAGAACTAACATATTATTGGAAAACGCTGCAGAAATTCTATTCATGCAATTTTTGTGTCTACTTATTTGCATATCTGCAGCAACCATGTCATACACTAACCAAAGATCTTAGAAATGAGCCCAATCAAAGCACACAGACACCCCGCAATCATCAACTAAAGATGTGTTCTTCAGTTACTCTGACAAAGTTTGGCTTTCTTCAGAAAATGGATGGAAAATAGCGGCAATCCACTTCTGAGCTTAGGCTCAGTTGCACCTGCGCTAACGAAAAAAATTCAAAAAATCCCTTTTTTGTGTGGTAGATAATTTGATGCATGAGGTTCGCTCCAATTTTCAAATGATTTGGACATCTAAGCAGCTCTTGGCACAAAAGGCAAATTCAATGTCTGTAAAAAAAGTATACTATTCATGCACTATTCTGTCCCAATTTCTCTTTTTTGCTGAGAGCTGCCCAGAAGTCCAGATGACCTCAAATTTGGTGCGGACCTCACGTGATAAATTTTTCACCATGTAAAAAAGTTTGGAATTATTGGAATTTCTTTTGAATTTTTTGTGATTTTTTTATGAGCGGGTGCAGATGAGCCTGGGCACTGAAATGCTGCACTCGGAAAATTGCATCGACTTTGCCATATATATTTTTAGCATGTATGGGGACGGATAGGTGATGAGAAGATGGACCTTCTCACGGTGGAGAAAAACTACCATCGGGGGTGATAGGAGACGTACTGGTGGAGGCCGTCCTTGGTGCGGCGTGGTCCCCTGCGAGTCCTCCCAGGCGGCGCTCGCTGTTTCAAGCCGGAAAAAGACCAAAGGCAATGGTGCGCAAACCAGTACGACGGACGCCGGCTATCGAATCGTTGAACGGATCGAAGGTGGCCTGCACGCAGGTCTTCTCGTGAGCGACCACGGAGCGTGTAGTTGTACTGCAGAGGGAACAATCTCGACCCCTCGGCTCCCCCGGCAGCCGATGACCGCAAGCCATGGCGTGGCAGCCGCGGGTATTATGTGGGAAGGAGGCGACGACTGGTGGCGCGGTGGCGGCCAGCGGCGCCCTTTTTGCGGGATGGTCGGCGACACGCTTTTTGGGGATGGCCGGCGGCACGCGGACCCGGGGGCAGGCGGGGGCACGCGGACCTGATGGTGGGTGGCGGCAAGTTGGAGGAAGGAGGTCGCGGCCGACGCGGAGGGAGGAGGCTGGCTGGGAGGTTGAGGACAATGACAGACACTGCGGCGGTAGAGCGCGGGTAGGGAGGGGCGGGCGCCAGCGGCGGGAGCGCACGGGTAGGGAGGGGCGGGCGGGTGGCGGCGGCAGGGTGCGGTAGGGGCGGACGACCAGCGGTGGCAGTCGGGTAGGAAGGTGCGGTTGACGGCGGCAGCGCGGGGGTAGGGAGGGGCGGTCGGCGACCGACTGCAGCATGCGAGTAGGGATGGGCGGCCGGCGGCGGCAGCAGCGCATGGGCAGGGAGGGAGTCGCTGCGCGTCTTAGAGCATCTGCAGCTGTTCGCCCCTCCAGGGCGGCAAAAAAAAGCCGCCTGGGGGTGAACCAGCGCAAGTTTGGTGCGTGGGGGCGAATCCGTTCCCAGTCATCGCCCACCCGGTCACCCCAAAATCGCGCAGGTCGGCGAAATTACGTACAAACGAGTGCAAACTCGGCGATCTGGTACGAACTCGGTGAAATTTCATTGATTTTTTTAAAAAGTAAAAACATGCAAACTATGGCAAACTACGCCACACTAGCTATTACGCCGCGTCCACCGTGCGCCATCTAAATGCTGAGAAGTCTGTAGAAGCGGGTGTAGTCGCCATTGTCGTCATCGTCGTCGTGCGCCCCGCCGGAGCCACCGTCGTCCCTGCTGCACCCCTGCCCAAGGTCGCCGATGCGCAGCGGGGCACTGGACGGCCCGGCCTTGTCCTCGTCGCTGTCGAGGACGATGACGCCGCCCTCCTCGCGCCCGCGGCACCTGGCCTGGCGTCGGGTCTGGAGATCCGCGTATACCTGGTGCTGGCGGCGCACCTGCTCGCAGACTTAGTCCTCCTCCACCCATTTTAGGGCGGCCTCGTCGTCGGGTCCCACCATGTCAACGTGCTCCAGCTTCACGGGGAGCAGGTCTGACTCGGGCTTCGGCTGGACCAGGCAAAGGAAGCGCGGGGAGGGGCGGGTACCCTAATTGATGACGAGGGCGCCGCTGCGGTGTCTTCTCTGGCTCTGGCTTGACGGGACGGAGAGACGGTGAGCAAGAGACGGACGACGAGAACGTCGGATCCATTCACCGCGGCATCCAGGAACTGCCACGGTGGCGAGAGAAGGACGCCCGCGTTGGGTACTCGAGGCGCGGCACGTTGTCGGTCTCGATGTGGTCGAGGACGGCCTCGAGGGTGCGGCCTGGGACGCCCCACCACTCGCGCCGTCCTTCGGCGCTGAGGCGTCCGCGGGGAATGACGCCATTGACGGAGGCGATCTGCTCTTCGTGGTGACGCTCGAAGTACATCGTCCACAGTGTATCTCTGTCGGGCGCGTACCTCGGCTCGTTCCGCAGTTCCTCCGTCAGGGACGAGCGGATGCGGCCGATCTCCGCCCGCCGCACCGCCCCTTCGGGCACCGGTGGCACCGTGATGGCGCTGGCGCTCATACTCGGCCTCATAGAGGAAGCGCGCCTCTGGCTCTCGGATATGGCGGCCATCGATGACGTTCGCCGCCGCGCCATCGCCAGGAAACCTCTCGGCCATTTTTGTGCTCGCCAGGGGGAAGGAGGGAGAGGGCTGCTTTGTGAGGCGGGATGCATGGGGGGTTGTGCCATTCACCGGTGGGAAGGGGTCGCCTTTTATAGCCGAGTGGGGCGGCGAGAGGCTGCATGCCGAGCGACGCGTGGCGGGAGCGGGCGGGACGCGCGTCGGCGGCGCCTTCACTGCACCGCCTGTGAGGCATCAACGGAGCATCAATGGAGGCGGCTGGAGATGCTCTAAGGTAGATAGGGTTCTGGGCGGGCTTTGTTTTGTAGTTTTGTTTTTCAACGGGTCGGGGTGCGTACTTTGTCCAAATTCGACTAAACGGCCCTCCTGATAGTAATAATTGTTGGTGTTGCTTAGGAAATTATTCCTTCTTTTAGGTATAGGCTAGGAAGCATAATATTATGTTGGAAACAAATATTGCTGCGATGACAAACGGTTGAACAAAGTGATTATAACACTCACACTCATGCGAGATCCTAATCACAACTTTATTACTGAAAAAATAATTAGTGGTCCTTTTCTTGCCACGCATAACTCTTCGTCAACCGGTTCCCCCTTCCGACCATGTCCTTCTATCGGTTTTTCTTTCATCCAAGGGGTTTTGCCCTATCATGCCATATTTGATAGCATCTTCCAAGTACATCGCACAATCACATTAATTTACTTTCCTTTTGCAACACTACATCAATTCGACCTTAAATTCTTTTTTGCGAGGAAAACGTCGATCTACTAATCATGCCATTGTAGTACAAACAACATGGACATAAAAAAATCCATCTATGTCCATAGACCACCTAGCGGTGACTGTAAGCACTGGAGCGAGACGAAGGTGCACCCCCGCTATCGCCCTTCTTCATCGGAGCCGTGCCAAACTTATTGTAGTAGACATTCGGAAAGTCATCGTGCTAAGGTGCTCCCAGGCCAGCACACCAGTGGTTACCAATGAAGAGAAGTATAGATCAAAATGACACAACTTAGATACACGCGAACAAAGAATGGATCCAAGCAGATCCATCGAAGATCAGCACCAAATACCATCTTCATAGAGCCGTCACCTCCTCGTCCTCCTGAGTAGGACACAAACCCTGCAAGAACACACCAAAACACCTAAAAACGGAGCAAGATCCGTCCTGCCGGCAGGGTTCTGGGTCCATCGCACCTCGATGGCCCGAGGGCCACTGGAGACAAAGCGGACCGGTGGCGACGCCGGTGAGAGTTAAAGGAACCCTAAGTTTTTCTTCCTTTCTTCATTCCACATTAATTAACTTACCTTTTGCAATAACGCAGAATTAAGACGCTCAATTTCACGCCATATATCACCGCACCTCCCTTACGCCGGTCAATTACATTAATTTATTTTCTATGAATGAACCAGGTACCAAATTATTCATTTAAAAAATCTTTGACCCTCGTGGCAATACACATGCAGGTACCTAGTTATATCAAAATGTTGGGAAGTCTAGACGATTTTTTTTAAACATTAATGTCATTATCTTTAGAAAATAAATACCAACCACAAATATCTATTCTTCCAACATGAACCTAGATGAGTTAGTAGGTGCACTTTGTAGCTATTAATCAATTCTACTGAGATTTTAGAGTAAGTCATTTCAAATTAGTAGTGCAATTCACAACACACAATATCTCATTTTCTTACTGGTGATGATTACCAGGAAACTTTGAAGTACTCCCTCCGTTTTTATTTAGTTCGCATATTAGCTTTGGTCAAAGTCAAGCTTTACAAATTTTGACCAAGTTTATAAACAAAAATATTAAGATATATAATAACAAATCAATAACATTAGATTTATTGTTGAATGTACTTTTACATCGTATAGATTTATTATGATAAATGTCTATATTATTTTCTACAAACTTGGTCAAAGTTTATGAAGTTTGACTTCAGTCAACTCTAATATGCAGAGTAAATAAAAACGAAGGGAGTACAAAGCTCTAAGACATATCCCATTAGCTTAACTCTCAAGAAACTACATGGCATTCTAAAGGACGATTTTCCCATGGATTATGACCGCATATCAAAATTTGGAGAAACAAATGGATCTTCCACTTGCTATGCACTTTCAACTACACCGAAGAAGGAAAATTGATCGATGGTGTCACGACGGGACGTACTCGGTACTTCGCTCGTGTACACAAGGTATGCCTTAAAGTGAAACTTAACTACGAGCAACTAAAGATAAATTCATGCCTTTGTGGGTAATGGCAATCTCCCATGCATGTGATCTATCATAAGTACATGGCCCCTTCAAGTTGTCTCCTTGCTTGGCCCAGCTATATAAATTGCGACTTTGCTAGGCACAACGTTCCTTGCAGCAACTAGCGTAGCCACTATTTATTCCTCAAAGTAAAAAGAAACTAGCACCAACTACTACATAGCCAACAGGTGAAACCCTTGTAGTAAGACCAAGACTCCAGCTGATTCAATCCCATAAGAAAACACATTTTTATTCACGTTTGCTTGTTACCATCACACACATCTGATATGTGGCAATGTGAAATGTATCATGAGCACGAGGGGATTGGAGACATCAGAAGAGAAGCAACCATTGCCTGACGGATCTGGCGACCTAGTATCTTCGCCCGTTCTGTACATAATCCCACAGACATACCTAATAGTAGCACTAGGTACACTGCAATGGGTTTTCATTTGACATGCCCGCAAACTTCACTGGCAAGGTCAACCAATTCTCGAGGAGACACATCACTCATTAGTTCGGTAAAGAGTCGTTGACCTCGCTGAGCCTTGCTCTTATGCAGCGCTTCACGGCTGGTAAGATGAAGCCGCGCCCCTCCTTCGAGAAAACGTGCCCATGATCTTCACGACAATGATGTTCTTGCTCACTTCATTCAAGGCTTGGACATAGTATTTTGCAAGCAATGCGATCAATACTTGTTGAAATTTAAGAAACATGGACGCCTTACGTAAACCAGGAAAGTGGTATGGAGGATTCAAATTTCCACCAATCTGTCAGTAAGAACAATAATTATGCAGCACTATTAAGAAATCAGGATGAAATTACGCCTATCAATCCACATTATTGAACACAAGCAAATAGATCCCGTCTTTAAGGTGCATTTGCTTAAAGCTCATGCAACGGCCGCCTCCGTAAAAAAAAGCTTAGAGTTCCTCTGCCTTCCACCGGCGACATCGTCGGTCCGTCTCGTCCCCAGTGGACTTAGGGTCATGCTCATGCGGGCGAGATCCATCCTGGTCCTTACCAGCGGGAGGGCTACGTATTAGATTTTTGCTTAGTTTTGTTAGGGTTTGCCGTTCACATGAAGGTGAGATGACGGCGCCTCCCTGGAAATAGAATAAGGTTCTCCCTACTTAGCACCTGCCTGGTGGTGCATCTAGCATCATCGGTGAGCATGTGGGGGTGTGTCTCTTGCGGATCTGTCTTCGTGGGATCTGCCTGTATCTGGCTGTCATTACTCTATGTTCGTATATCATCAGCTTGGATCCTTCCGATCTATACTACTCTTCATCGTGGTGATTGATGTTCTGGTGTCCTAGTACTATAGGGCCTTACGACGACGTCCGGACTGTCTACTACAATAAGTTTTGTCTGGTTCCAGCGAGAGAGGGGTGATGACGACAGCGTGTCTTCGACTCACTTCAGTGCTTGTAGTCATTGCTAGACAGTCTATGCTAGGTGCATTTTTAATTATTTCTGATGTTCGTGGTACTGTCATGATTGAAGATGAATAGATGAGAAGTTTCCCCTCAAAAATAAAATAAAATTTGTTGCCCTCTAGATATAATAAAAATAATAATAATTTTGCAGCCCTTTTTTACGTGGTAATTGTGCAGCTCTATTAAAGTGTGCTAATACGATATGCCCAAGCCCAGAATCAAACTTTGATCAACGAAACCGGATGGGGCCTAGAAAAGAAAAAATAAACTTGAACGGATTCGCCAACAACCCCCAAAGCCACAAGCGAAAGAGAAGAAGGAAGTAGAAGAAAAATGGCTTCATTGGCCCATGGCGCCGCCCGCGAGATCGAGACATCAAGAGTTCTTGCTCGATCAGATGGCAAAATTTCCGGCTCTGTATGTGCTCGGGTCGAACGGAACATCGAGGTGGAGATTTTACAGGCTCGTGTCACAGACCTGTGCGCGTCCAAGAGTCGGAGTAGAAAGGATCGATGGCGACCATGCCGTGGGCGTCAAACCGGCAGTCCGGAGTAGAAAGTAGTATGAACTTCATGATTATTGACCAGAAATTTTGACCATTCTTCTTTCCGAAAAATTTCTAATCTATTCATAATCGACCATTCTCTTTGCTTGTGAGATAATGACTCAACGAAGCTAGCTAACACAGAGCGCCTACATTATTTGCACCACAAACAGCGAGAGCACGCACGTAGCCGTCTACAGGCAAGAGTAGGGAAAGGTACACACGCGAGTACGTGGCTGACGCGATAGGCACGCACTCGGCTGACTGCCCGAAAGGGCCGCTATATGCGAGAGCGATGGCCGGCGCTCTGTTTCCTGTCTACATAGTTCATGGAGTTTTTGGGTGCAGAATGTTCCAAACCCTAGACTAAATTGCCCTTATGAATAAAAACTCGTGTTGAATTGCCTATAGTACCCTCTGAATTGATAGGTTAAGATGACTAGTTACTTATGGACCATAAGGTTAGTAAATTGCACTATAAAAGAAGTACTCCATGTCAACAAACTAGTTAAATTCGCTAGCAACCTTTAATTGACTGAGTAATGTTATAAGCCTATATAATCCTCGTTCCACCATAACATAAGTGTTATTTTATCACCATCTGTTCCCTTCTATTTAACATGCTAGCACATAACATAAGTGCCAATCTCTGATGTAACAGAAACACATAGAAATCGGACACACCGGGACAGAAACAATTGTTACTAGGCAGATCCAACACACACAATCCTTTTGTGCGACTATCTATAATCCATTGCACATGCCTCCCAAAAGTAATGAATTATCATCTTGAACACTTATCACTTTCCTAAGCGATACGGCATCAAACTTACCTACATGGTTGTTTTCATAATGAGGGGGCCAAATAGAGTCTGGACCTTGGTTTCTGGGTAGTTCAAATTTGAGTCCATGAGTGTTTCCTAATTATGATGGTAACACTTCCACGAATGGACATCTTTACGATATTCGTCATATCTTGGTGCCACCTCATGCTGATATGCAGTCATAGACGCGTTTAGTTAGAACAATCTAGAAGCACTTTATGTCGTTTTGAGTTTTTAAGTTGTAACATGAACAACATATTCCGCAAAAAATGTGGTTAAATGTTCAAATTTGGTGGACACCTTACATAAATCAGGAAATTGTTACGGAGGATTCTCAACTTCCCTCGATGAGCAGGGTATATTTCTTTTACTTTATGCAAGCTGGTCACATCGCATCTGTAACTAAACTAGAGTGATCGTGGAAAAACTATATTAAGATAAGCATCTATGTTCCTATTGTGTTTCGTGAGAAAAGATGAACCACAAGAAACCCTACAAATAAACAAGAAAATCGCCAACGCTCCAAAAGCTGTGAGTGAAACAGATACAAGGGGGAAAAAATAAGAACATTGTGGGTCCATGTCACGGCCTCTGCCACGAGTTCGGTGCTCCTCACTAGCAACGTCCCGGTTCGTCGCTTTTGCACCGCCACCTGGTACCTTCTTCGTGCGCTCAAGTCGGTAGGATCCTTGAGTACCTGGCGTTCCAAGAGATAGGCCATTCCTTGCTCATCAGCAACGGCACAATTGAAGACATGGATGTCCCCGCACAGCCCAGTGATATCATCACACAGTGTCCTTCGTCACGTAGGTAAGACCAGAGGTGCTCCTGCATACATGAACTAGTAACAAGACAACGAACCAATCTGTGGTTGGATGGTTAGAGGGACTGTGGTATCCCCAGCCCATCAGGGTTCAAGCCCTGGTGCTCGCATTTATTTTTGGATTTATTTCCGGATTTCTGGCGATGCGCATTCAGTGGGAGGAGACGTTCCCGTCGACGACGAGGCGCCTACGGTAACTTCGTAAATTTCAAGATGATATGCCGGCTTAGTCTTTCGGAGGTGCTCATAGGATAGAGTGTGCGTGTGTGCGTTCATAAGGGTGAGTGTATGCGCGTGTATATGAGCATTTGCGTGTATACTGTGTTAAAAAAAACTAGTAACAAGACATACGGCACCTTGACAAACGACAGGAATAAATAAACGACGAAAGAACCAGGTTAACGCTTGTCGATGCTAATAATGCTAGAGCAGGTGCTAAGTTCCAAGCTCTCACCGCGGTCAGCCTTGTACTCAACTTGTACAACCTCTCACAATTAGGAAGTGCGACCAGCTGAAAGGTTATGACTTTAGAAATTTCTTGTACAACCTCTCACCTCAGACAGCCCAATAGTATCATAAGACATGTCTCCTATGATTGATAAAGACGGTACCGACTGCGCAGGCCACAAAATTCACTTTGCTAAGATTGCTTCTCTCCCAATGCCTCCAATTCTCACGTGTCGAAGCATCTCTTCAATTGGTTCATCTCACTTCATCTTCTCTGTTTATCTATTTGTGACCCTTGTGTTCTAATATCTCAGATAAAAGGAGCAGCTCAATGGAAGATGTGGGCGAATTACTAAACTTTGCTATTGTCTCGGGCGAGGGTAGAGTTATATATATAGTTAATTCAGCGTGACATCAAAGAGCACGTGCTAAGGTGAAAAGTGTCTAAAAATGAGAAGAAGGAAACTGAAATAATTGCATAGATTTGTGTTCATTTCTTTAGCGAGCAAATTCTAGTATAATAATTTTGAGACAATGCATCTTGCAAATATAAAAAAAGATCATGCTTAAAACTGATTTTTTTTTTAGTTTTTTAGGTGGGTACAGAAAATTTCATATTTTTCATGAAAATTACTACACGGAAATAGAAAGACGAGCATGAAGATATTAAAAAAAATGTCCAGTTTTTCCTTCTGCACCCTTACATAGTTGATTTGTATTTTTCTACAACTAATTATTACCATCTTGCATTATGGGCCAAATGCATTTATTTTGATACTTATCTTGCCAAGACATACAAATCAAATGGGTACGTCCGTGCCCATTATTTTTAGTGATAGAGTCAAAGATGGTTAGCTGGTCTTATTATCTTACTTGACGTTAGTGGTTTGACTAACTTTCATGGTGGGACACTGAGAAACATAATGACAACCCTAGTACTATTCGGTAATCACACCCAAAAAAAAATATCCAGCTTAGCAACTCAGGGTCAACGGAAAAGTGGCAAATATTTCCATGCCCATTCATTTTGCAAAGAACAAAAAGATTAGATTTTCACTTGTACAAGGAACATGTATGTATAATGCCATAAAAACATATTCTCGAAAAGTCATGCAAAAGAAATTGAAAGTTAAGTTCAACGAAACATATTTGTTAAAATAGCCACCTCGAGACCCGACAAAGCATCAATGTTATAAAAAACATGTGCCAGATTCCTGTAAAATTAATGTTAAATCCGCAAGCCACTAGGTCAGGATTGTAGCATTCTCATCTCCCACTCACCATGTATATAAACAAACACTACTAGAAAAAGGGCTATAAATAGGATTGACACTAATGACGCACCAGACAAGTGGTGCGTCATTAGTATATACTAATGGCGCACCACCTTCTGATACGCCATTAGTGTTGAAACTACTAATGGCGCACCTGGCCCAAGGTGCGCCATTAGTATCAAATTTTTTTTTTGAACTAGCGCGCCTGTCCAAACATACTAATGGCGCATCCCGAGGAAGTGCGTTATTACTAGTTGTAACTAGTAATGGCGCATCTATCAGTAAGTGCGCCACTAATGTTGTTTTCTTTATTCCTTTTTTTGCAAAACTACTAATGGCGCACTGTCCCACGGTGCGCCATTAGCATGTTTTTTTTTGCAAACTACTAATGGCGCACCGGGGGGAGTGCGCCATTAGTAACCTAGATTACTAATGGCGCATTTATGGTTGGTGCGCCGTTAGTAAGTGGGCAGCAACAAGATATTTTGGACAGCCTCTCCTCCCACACTCACTTTCTCCCCACTTCATTCTCTCCACCGCCTCCTCCTTGTCTCGGGTGCCTCCTCTTTTTCACCTCATTTCCACCATAGATTCATTCAAATTAAGTGGTTAAATTACCTTGTTTTGATAGGTAAGTAAGGAGGGAAGCTATATTTATGTTGTTCTCCCTACAACAATGTGCACACGCACTTTTTATGGCCTAGCTAGATCTATGTATGTTCATGGTGTTGCATATGTTTGTGGTGTTGCATATGTGTTTGTGTTTGGAGGTGTACCGGTATTTGAAATGCGATAGTTGCCAATATTTTGCCGCAATGTTGATTCATTTCCGTTTCGGCGAGAATTTTGGCATTAAGCATTCTTTTTGGTCCTATTTTTAGGGAAAGTCATGCCAAAATTTTGTTTGGTTCTAAAATATCGTTTTGCTCTACCCCGCAGGCGACCATGGTCCGCACGATGACCGAAGGCATCGTGAATAGGTTTTTGAGGTCCTCGAAGGCCGAGATGCTTCAAAAGAACGAGACGGAGATAAGATGTCCGTGTCGAAGATGCAAGCTGAAGATGCAAGCTAAAGATGCAACTTCTTCGACGTCATCTCTCGGAAGTCGATTGGCGTGAGGCAACTCAAAAGGCTACAGGAAGAGATCGTGGTGATACTATGCGAGCTTGAGATGTACTTCCCATCCGCATTCTTCGACGTTATGGTGCATCTGCTGGTCCATATAGTGGAGGATATCATCCAACTCGGGGCGACGTTCCTGCACAGCATGATGCCGTTCGAAAGGATGAATGGTGTCATCAAAGGATACGTTCGCAACATGTCACGTCCAGAAGGAAGCATAGCCAGGGGCTTTCTGACCGAAGAGTGCATCTCCTACTGCACGAATTATCTATGCATCGAGAACCCCGTTGGTCTGCCCATCAACAGGCACCTCGGCATGCTCGCTGAATAGGGTCACCGTGAGGGTCGCCGCGAAATGCATGTCGACTCGCCGACTTTGAAAGAGCAAACCTAGTCGCGCTACAACACATAGACGTGGTCGATCCTTGGGTGGTAGAGCACAAAACCTTTATTAAGAAGACGTACAATGACCGAGGCCAACAGAGGACGGACGAAGATATACTCAAAGAGCACAACTCATGTTTCACGTGTTGGTTCAAGCAGAAGCTTCTGTCGTACCCTTTACATGAGGATTCTTCCGCGGAAGAACAACTCATATTCGCCTTATCACAGGGCGCCGAGCACAACCTGATGACCTATGAGGCGTACGATATCAACGGCTACACATTCTACACCGAGGCCAAGGACATGAAGAGCGATGGTTATCAGAACTCCAGGGTAACGATGGAATCCTACACCGGTAACAACAAGGACAGATACTACGGAAGGATCGAGGAGATCTGGGAGCTGAGCTACGCTGGAGAGGAGGTCCCGATGTTCCGTGTCAGATGGGCCAAGAACGTCATAAAAGAAGACCAGTATTTCACCATCATGGTTATACCCGAAGCCAAATCCAAGACCGCGGGCGCAAACGTCACCGCGAAAAATGAGCCATGGATACTGGCTTCCCAAGTGGACCAATGCTTCTTCATTACCGACCCGCCAAAGCCCAGTCGTGTTGTCGTGAGGAGAGGCAAAAGGAAGATCATCGGAATGGATGGAGTAGCCAATGAGCAAGACTTCGACAAGTACGGCGACCCGAGGATCGAACATGACGACGATGATGAAGTAGCAGCATACACCACAAGAAGAAGCAGGACCACCCTACCTAAAGGACGTCCGTTCCACAGAAGAACTCCATTTGCAAAAAAGAAGGGCAAGAAGATTGTGAACAGATAGCTAGCTAAGATCGATTGTATTTAAATCGTAGCCTTCATTTCTCGATTGTATTTCATGGGCACTTTTTGAACTATCATGAATATTTTTAAATTTCATGGACACTCGATCTCGATCCCCTTCCATCTCGATCGCTATCCCACCTCGCCAGATCCGGTCCCCCTCGCCGCCGAGCACCCCCCGGTCCACCGGCCGCCGCCGCCGACCCCCCGCACCCTCGATTCCCCTACTCAACCGCCTCCGCTGACCCCCCGCACCCCTCCCCTACTCAACCGCCGCCGCCGACCCCCCGCACCCCGCGCACCCTCACCCGCTCCACCGGCATTACTGTTTGATGATATTTTTAAAAAAATTATTACTGTCTTATAAAAAAATTATTAATGTTATGATTTAAACAAGTTTGAACATATTTAAACATAAATAAGTATAAAACAACATTTTAAATGCATAAAAAAATTGTGCAGCCTTGGAATCGAACCCAAGACCTCCTGGTGTGAGAACTGGCTGCTGACCAATCGAGCTAGTAGAGGGGACTTGGTGTGGATCAGGTCAGGTGGGAGATAACCTGTTGGCTCGAGCAGAAATAAAAAAAAACTAATAGCGCACCAGGGTGAGGTGCGCCATTAGTGTGGATATACTTATGGCGCACCGGGGGGTGGTGCGCCATTAGTATTGTGCCCCCATCCATATTTTTCCTCCCCGGCCCTCGATCCCCTTCTCGCCCTCGCCCTCGATCCCCTTCCCCTCTCCTCTCCTCTTCCGACGCCGCTGCCCCGCCGCCTCGACGCCGCCCCGTCGTCCTCGTCTCCGCCCCGACGCCCCGACGCCGCGAGACGCCGCGACGCCGCCCTCTCCTCTCCCGACGCCGCCGCCCCGCCGCTTTCCCCGCGGAGAAGGAGGAGGAAGAGGGGGCGCTCGCCGTTGACCTCGCCCGGCCGACTCCGGTGGCCAGGCCGACTCGCCATCGCCCCGCCGCCCTCGTCGCCGGTGGCCCGGACGCCGCCCCGTCCACACCACCATTGCCGGAGCACCCACACCACCACCCGGACCTCGTCGCCCCACCTCGTCGCCCCCGTGAGCTCCCCCTCCTCCTCTCCCCCTCTCCCCCTCGCATGCCCCGTGAGCCCCATCTCTATTTCTTCTTGTCACCAGCACCACCACCACCAGCAGACCTGCATATCACGTGAGAACATTTTAGTCATTTATATACCAACTTTTACAGCAAAACAGAATTGCAACTATTTTTGCCTGAAAGTAGAAGACATGAACATGGTCAGAAAAAAGAAAAACCTAAAGAACACTTTGCATTTTGGATTCTGCATTAATTCTGTGTTTTCTGTATGCACTTCGATTGTTAACTTGACATACATTGCTAGCAAAGTACTATTTCAATTGAGCGTGCGACCAATGCCCTCGACTAGATGCATGTCAGGCGAGGGCCTCGATTTCTACTAATCCTTTTGACTGGCTTTAATTGTTTTGGTCCTGATGGGCACTATTTTTCTGCACACAAGGGAGAGTTCCTTAGCTTAACCAATAAAGATAATGTGTGACATAAGCAAAAAATATGATACACAGTAGATATTTGGGGCTGGAATGAAGAGTCCACAGTTCTTACAAATGATACAAGTCAAATTCAGTACTTGGAAGAAAAAGTTGTGAGATCAAATAGCAGAAGGCAACTTAACGTAGTATTCCCTCCGATCCAAAATAAGTATTGCAGTTTTGAACCGGGGTTAGTTCAAAACTGCGACACTTATTATAGATCGGAGGTAGTATTATTTAGTCAGCAAGTCAAGTTTAAGTTCTGCAGAAGTTGGCAACAGCTTAAATTAGTGCTGAAAGCGTGCTTATAAATGTTCAAATTAGACTCATGTTATTACCCACGTGAGCCAAGACAATCATGTTTCTTCCTTCTTTATGTTTCTTTCTTCTTCATGTTTCTTTCTTGCTTATATATATGTCGCTATAGGACAAAGCTTTGTGCCTAATAGGCAGAAAAGGGAGTACGTATTTGGTGATGCATGTGGCCGGATAGCATAGTGGAGACAAGTTTTTTTTTGTAAGGAAGCGTAGCTTCAAATCAACTGTTGTCTACTTGATTCTTGATTCTGGAGCAAAGATAAACCATGGTTTAACAGTGCTTAACATTGTTTTGCCTCAGAGCCAACTCAAAACTCTGATCAATTGAAATAGTACTTTGCTAGCAATGTATGCCAGTTGCCATTTTGGATTTTGCATCAATCATTTTTATTCATATGATTCATTTGTATTAGGTTTTGGCAGATATTGTTAACTTGACTTGAGACCATCCCGCACACAGGTGTGACTCTTATAATCATACAACCATCTGTAATTCAATCAAGCAAAACCTAATGAACATGGTCAGAAAAATAATGTTCATAATATAAATGGTGAGTCGAGTGGTTACACACCTCATCTTCCTAAGGACACTTGACATCTCCTCTCTCTTCTTCTTTGCTCTCTTGTGAGTACCAAGCTTTCTCTTGGCGACCTTGAGTGCACGCTTGTCCTTTCCAACCTTAAGAAGCTCAGTGATACGTTTCTCATAGGGAGCGAATCCAGCAACCTCCCTAATCAAGTTCCTGACAAAATGCACCCTCTTGGTACCTTTCTGCAAAATATGCCAAGATAACATTGTAAGAATAACTGGAAACTGGATAGACATGTTATAATAATTCAGCTGAGCATATAGGAGCATGTAAGTTAACTTTGTTTCAGCTTCACACAAGTTACAATTCGCTAAAAAAAGCCAGCTAGAATAGCCAAATAACAATTTGGTCCCAAACACAGCAAGGTCCTATTTTACTTTCAACATGACCTGACAACATGACCTGACAATAGTTCAGTTTACAGCTGAGGACAAAGATTTTGTGCAGGACAAGGCTATTTGTTATCGATCAAATAAATGATTTAGAAACCATCAATAAGTAGGACTAGTGATTTATTACGAAGTTGCTTGGGTTTATTATGAAGTACTTTGATCATGTCTCTTTATTTGTACTGCTGCTAATATACTTTATATGATGATGAAGTGCTACTGAGTTGTGTGCAAATTTCGTTAAATCAGTGATGTGTATGTGTGCTGTCAGTTATGTGTATGTGCTTATTTTAATCCAGTGAAATATGGCACTGAACTGTAGCTAGCTAAACCGTAGTTTTGCTTAAATTGGTGAAATTTGGCACTGAAATGTAGCTAGCAATGCAAATATCTCAATGAATTCAGCTCTGTTTTCTGTGTGAAACTGTTGTTGTTAAATGAAGCCACATTCCAGTCCACATGCCAATGTATTTTCCATGTTGTGATGGAGGCCTTTTTTGCCTTGTCCACCCGAGAGGCCCTTGAGTTTGCTGGAATGTCGATTAACTTCCGTTCCAGCAAATTCGGGTACTCCATATGTCCTATTTTCAGCAAAGGTCATGCTGAAATTTTCCGTGAATTTTAGCATGACTTTGCTAAAAATAGGACATATGGGGTACTTGTGACTAATGCATGGGCCGGGGTATCTTAGTAGTTAATTAAGTAGGATCAAGTGCCCCGGTGTACTTGTGACTAATGCATGGCTTTTAGGGTGCCTCGGTGTCGATAAAAACCGAAATGATGAAATCTTAGGCTTTTAGGGTGCCTCGGCGTCGAAAAACCCTCAATGATAAAAGCTTAGATTTTAGGATGCCTCGGTGTCGACAAACCCTAAATGATGAGACCATGATCTTGTTCCTTGGCAATAACCAACTTTTTGACCAAACTTTGTTTCTATTTAGAGAGAAACATGGCCCACAACGATGAGGCCGGGGGTTCGGGCGGCAAGGCATTCTGGGAGCTGTCCCAGGAGATGGAGGAACAACCTCACTTGTATGAGGACGCCGCCTTCCCCACCGATCCTGAGACCACTGATGGTACCGCCGAGGATGACCCCACTGATGCCACCACTGATGGTGCCGCCGAGGATGCCACCACTAATGATGGCGGCGCATGCACAGATGGCAGCCAACAGAAGAGGCAACGGAAGGACCGGCGCCCGACCGTGCTCCGCACCCTCAAGGAGGAAGTTACTGAAGTGGACTCCGACGGGAATCCAACGGCGCCCGAACGAATAGTCAAGGGGTACTCGCTTCAGCTCGGGTGCATTCTCCGGAGCACCGTCTCGATCAACACCGAGAACCTGAGGCATCCTGACCGAGGGAATTTGCGCAACCTCCTCTTCACGAAGCTGCACGAACGATACAAGTTCCCCGCTGCTTTTGAAAACACAAGCCTCAAAGGGAATAAAGTGAACAATGCTTCCCTCACGAAGATGAGCAAGGCCCTGTCTACTTGGAAAAGCAATGTGAAGAGAATGATCGAGAAAGGTGAGAGTTATGAGAAGATCAAGGAGAAAAATCCTTCGATCACCGAAGATGACTACAACGACTTCAAGATCAATTGCTCGAGCACCGCAAACTCTCAATCAAGTCAGTGGGGGAAAGAAATGCGGGAGCTGAACTTAGGGGAACACAAACTCGGTCCCGGCGGTTACAGAGTGGCGGAGCCTATATGGGACAAGGAGGACGCGGAGCGTGCCGAGCAAGGCCTACCGCCCCGCTTCGAGAAATACAGCGGTAACAAACAGACCAGGAACTTTGTCAGGGCCCGGTACAAGGAGGACCCGATAACAAAGGAGCTTACCACGGATCCGAAGACCAGGGCGCTTGAGCTTGTTCTGGTAAGGAATACACCCCCGCGTAATTAGCTCCATATGGTTGCATTCTAATTAATGAAGCCAAATTTCTAAATGGTTCACATTCCTTCTGCAGGCGACTGAAAGCAGTAGCGCGGCGTCGACTACGAGCAACCCTTGGGACACCACTCTAAATAGGGCGTTGAATGTAATGAAGAACAAGGATAAGCTCAGTAAGCCGACGTCAGCTGGTCGTGTGGCCGGCAAAGGCTTGTCCACAAAATGGGGGTCATACTATACCGCTGGTGTGCGGAAGGAGAAAAAGACCAGCTCGGAAAGCCAGGCGCGCGAGGTTCAAGAACTCAAGGCACAGGTGGCGCGGATTCCGGAGATTGTCCAAGAGCAAGTGGAACAACGACTCAGAGCACGATCACCGCCATTGTGCCTACCTTGATCCAGGGGTTGAGTGCGTGGATTGCGGGCGGCCAACAGGGGCCGCCCCCGATTCCTAGCTTCACAGCCAGCAACTCGCAGAATGCGATGGCGGGGCCATTGGTGTCTCCGGCGGAGGCGGCATTGGTGTCTCGGATGCCGGCATGGGAGCTTAATGCACCCGGGTGTACGCCGGCCGGCACCTCTGCAGCAAGCGGCCCCTCCGTCAACTGCACGCCCGCCGTTGGCGGTGCCTCGACATTAGCCGAGCTCGACGCCATCATCACGGTAACTAATTAAGCCTCTCTCGGCCGAGGACTTCATCTCCTTGCCTTTGACCGGGCATCCCTGACGCCCTACATGTTTTCGCAGGGCGCCGCCGATGTTCCGTGCACTCTCTTGCACTTCGTGAACAACGAGTTGGTCGATGTCGCCAAGGGCAAAATCGTTCAACCGGGCAACCCCTTGTTGCACGGTACCCAGATGCCACCCAACTTGTTTAGGGTTGAACTGGTGCGGGTGCTGCCAGGCTGCGACGAGTTGTTACCTCCGAATCGACCCGTCGGGGCCGATGATGATGACGTGATGACCCTCAGCGCCTGCCCGAGCTGGCCCCTGCTTTGGCCAAAGAGCCAGATTCGTTTGGGGGCAGGGGGCACCACCCCAAAGACAACACCGCCAGTCGTGCCGGCGCCAAGTCGGCCCCATGGCAAGACCGCCGCAACGGTGCCGGACATCCCTATGCCACTGGATCTAAACATGCATATGGCACAGGATCAGAACGACTACGACGACGATACATTTGGCAACGTCGATCAGTACTTTGCCGAACATGGGTACGATGGCGACTTCATGGGGCCTCCTTCTCAAGAACCCAACCCAACAAAAGACGTGCGTGATCTAGCTGGTACCGCGGAGAAGCCAAGTTGCAACAGGCGTCGTCTGCCGTTCAGCTCTCAGGAGACGCCTTCAGCTGCCGACTTCACCGAGCCTCAGATAGGCAAGGTGCGAAATATTATCAGCCCAAATACACTCATGAAGGCGGTCTGTGAGCAGAACTCGGTCCCATTATAGGAGAAGAAGAAGGCACGCAAAAGAAAGACTAACAAGGGTGCGAGCCAGCCGGCACCGAGTACGATCCGTGCTCAGGACGGGCCACCTTCACCTGACGATATCTCGAGGAGGGTGCATGTGGCGGGTAGGGCGATGCTACCGACAAATATGCTCAATGCTGCAACCGGTGCTATGCGGAGTCTGCATGACAGTGTTCTTTCCTTGGAGAAGCGGCGTCTCAGAGAGAAGGATGTGGCATACCCGGTTTTCGCGGCCAAGGTGCCAGAGGGCAAGGGCTTTGTGGATAACTCCATCGGGCGTACGATCGTCCTGCGGTTTGATGACATCCACGCTATGATGAACCTTCATCCGCTGCACTACACCTTCGTTTGGCTATTTTCGCTGAGTATGGAGATGCGGATCATTCGCGACAAGACCCCGGACATCGTGATAGTCGACCCCTTCTACATGCGTGCCAAGATCTTGGGCAGCGCTGGGGACCGGCAAGTCGCGAGTTCTTACCTCGAAGGTGTCATTCTGGCAAACCAAGATAAGGATAACTTCCTCGTGCCTTACTTTCCCGAGTAAGTCCCCCCCTCAACCGGCCCGTAACATATGAATTCTTAGATTTTGATCATTTTTCTTTTAACATTCCGTGTTTTCTGCAGTGACACACATTGAACGCTCATCCTCCTAAGCCCCAAATATTCCATGGCCACGTATTTAGACCCGGACCGTCAGTTGAACGTAGACTACACAAATGTCAAGAAGGTTCTTGATGATGTTCTCCCCGGCTACACCAAATCTGGAGGCACCTTCACCAGGCCTATTCGTAAGTACGGCAAGCACGTGTTCTCCCACAATACGACGTTCTGCTGTGTCAAGCAGCCGCCTGGCGGTCAGAAGGGTGCCTACTACGCCATCCATCACATGCGGGCGATCGTACGGGACCATCATCAACTTCTGCTACCGAGTAAACTCAAAGATTGGGCCGCGAGCGTGTCGGCAATCCAGGACGCGGACCTCCGACAAGAATTCTTTGGCATCCAGTCGGAGTTTGCGGAAATCATCCATCAAGATGTCCTTCGTACCTCGGGGCAGTTCTACCTCAGAAATAAACCGTCCAACAGTGACATCGACACAATGCTACAAATGCAGGCTGACAGCGCCTGTTCTTTCATGACTCCCACGATAGACGGCGGCTTCATCCACGCTCCGGTCCCTTGAGTCGAGTCGAAAGTGGTGATGCTGTGTCTAGTTCTGAAACATCGATTGGCTCATGTTGTAATTAAACTTTAATGAAATGTAGTATGTCTCTTTGGTTTCGAGAGTCGTTCAACTTAGATGTAATCGATGCTATTAATGTCTTGCTTTTCTCTTCCGATCGTTCTGTTGCATACTTATATATTGCTTATGTATTTTCTGTGAATTGGTACTAACGTTTCGTTTGGCTAGTGCATAGCGATGCCGACGTATGTCGTGTACAAGGGTAAGGTTCCCGGAGTCTACGACGACTGGGAGGAGTGTCGGAGACAGGTTCACCGATTCAGCGGTAACAGTTATAAAGGGTACACCACTAGGGCCGAGGCCGAATCTAGATACGCCCGCTATCTAGCGGGAGAGGGGAGGGAGCGTTGGAGGAACCGGATGAAGACGAGTTTCATCGTGATGATGCTCACCGTGATGACCGCAGCTCTCTTCTATGTGATGGTAGTTTAGATGATCGATATCGACTTGTAATGTGAAGACAAACTCGCTACTCGCGGTCTCGAGACTTGTAATATAATGTTCTATCTTTGTTCGGTCTTTTCAATTCGGAGACTAATATGATGAATTGTATTCGGAGACTAATATGATGAATTGTATTCAAAGACTAATCTTCTATTGTATTCGATGAATCTATAGTTGATGTGTGCTGTCTATATTTTGTCAAATTATACATTTTGTAACCTGTGCAAAAAACAGAAAATAAAAAATAAAAAAAACCTAATATTCATACTAATGGCGCATCACATGACAGTGCGCCATTAGTATGACAAAGCATACTAATGGCGCATCACTAAACAGTGCGCCATTAGTATGCCGAGGTTACTAATGGCGCATCTTGCTGCTGTGCGCCATTAGTATGTCAGAGCACCTGGGTATACATGGCCCCTGGGAGGCATACTAATGGCGCACTTATGTATACACTAATGGCGCATCAGTGGTGCGCCATTAGTAAAATATTCTAATGGCGTGGCACTAATGGCGCACCACTAATGCGCCATTAATGGCCAAATTAGGTGCGCCATTAGTAGGCCTTTTCCTAGTAGTGAAACCACATGTCATATTACTCCTGCGCCATGTTAACTGAGAACAATAAAGCTAAGATCAAACACATCAACAAGCCAATATGCATGAATGATAATAGAAATGAAAGAAATCTCTCCCAAATTGCACGCTTGCATAGTAGATTTAACAGTACCAGGGAAAACCCTAGCAGTAGTACGGGGTTATGGGCTAGCAGTTACTGCTAGGGCGCTATAGCTAATTGTTAGTAGTAGCATGGGTCTGACCTCGCACTACTACTACTTGTGTTATTAGTAGCGTGGAGTTGGACCAGTGCTACTGCTAAATAGAAACAACGTCGGTTGTTGCCCCGCGCCACTACTATTCGTGCGTATTCCATTTCTTTATATTTACATTGTATTTTTACACCGTTATACAAATTTTTATACAGTGGCAATGAAGAGGTTGTGGAAGAAACACGGATTGGATTAAAGTGGATGGATCCAAATGACCATGTTGAATTAGTAGGACGATATGATGTTGAGATGGCACACAAGTGTCGAATGAAGGCAATGCCTATCAAGTTCAATTTGCATTGGGGGTCATATATAGGGAGGTTGTTAAATCCTCGAAAGTCAAAGGCAAAGCTGCTCCGGCGGTCCGGCGACTTCGACCCCGGATCCTGTTCGATACAGAGATGGTGAAGAGCGTGCTTGGAGAGTCATCCTAATGGCTCTTCCGGCATGGCGTGGTGGCGTGGCAGCCCTATCTCCATGCTCCAATGGCGGCGCCCTTCAGCAATGTTCGAAACGTCAGGATACACTGTAGTGGAAGTGCGGCTATGGATGATCGCCGGATCTGGGCGGCTAGCTCCGGGCCTTTGAAGGTGGTCTTGAAGATGCACAGGTTGTCAGTTGGATGTTCTTGGGACGGATTCGGGTGAAAACCTGGTCTTCGGCCGGTGGCCGGAGTCGGTGATTGTGACGCCGTTGGTGCCGCTTCCTTCATGAAGGCATCATCGAGGCCAAAGCAAGATTAGCGAAGCTAGAGGAACTTGCAGCTGCAGGCCAACCATCTCAGCGGCACGAAGCTACCCCGCCATCTCAATGGAGAAGCAGTGTGGCTTCCATGGAGCTCGTTCAGCCTGATTTCATGGCTCCTCGCTACCCCATGGATACTATCACGGAGGCTCGACATTGCGAGTTTATGATGAAATGACAAAACCTGACTTTTAAGGCGGCTGTCGGCTCTGTTGCACCTCCTCAAGCTAACGGATCTTTTCGCTCCCATATGTTTCCACATGGCTATTTTGTGGTGATGGTGGATGAAATAAGGGAGGGATTTCAGGAGATGGAGCTTGACCACCCTACAGGTGAAGGGGAGAATCATCTGGGAGCTGCTTTATGTAGTACATGTCTATGGAGGAAGGAGTACATCAAGCTTCGAAACTGGACGCCTCCTCCTCCGGCGAGTCAGGGCACTCCGCCTCCTCCTTCGCCTCCTCCTCCGGCGAGGGATCAGGGCACTCCGTCTCCTCCGGCGCGTGACGGCACTCCGTCTCCTCCTTCGCCTCCTCCGGCGAGCACTCCGCCTCCTTAGGCGTGTGAGGGCACTCCGGCTCCTCCTCCGCCTACTCCGGCGCGTTGGAGCACTCTGCCTCCTCCAGCGTGTCAGCGGACTCCACCGTGTCAGCAACGGTGGAAGAGAGACGCCACTGTTTCGGCGGCTAGAAGTACAAGCAGAGGCGGGAAGCAATTCAAATACGGTCAATCTCTCAAGGCTCCGAAAAAGTTACCATGTGAGAGGACCGACAAGGAAAACGAGGACATCTGTCGTGCCCAAGTGGGGGGCCATTTTGCACGGAAACCTCCACCTCCGAAGGAAACGGTAGATCCGGTGAAAGTGAAGCGGACTATCAATGCCTTGAAGAAACCACCATCACCTCCGCCGGATTCCAACTATGCCCGCCTTATTAAAAAGACATATATGGAAGCAGAGCGGTCGAGAAGTACTTGTAGTGATGCAAGGTTAGTAGAATGAAGATGTGGCAAAAGAAATCCCCAGCTTGGCGAACAGGCGAACCAAACATGCCCCCCGCTTAAGGTGTCTAGCGATATCGTCGCTAATCATCCAGGGATGATGCTCGGTACCAATCCTGTTGATTACCTTAGCGATGGTGTAGAGTTTGAAATAATGGAGGTGGACCCCTTCAAATACGAGTACGGGAAGCCTCTCGTCAAACCTGATCATCCTCCTCTATCAACGATGATGCGAAGATTGCATGAGTGGTACATGAAAACGTGCAGCGAGTCTAGGAAGAATAGTTTCATGCTGAGAATTAAAAAGGAGCTAGACTTCTTTGGAACTGAGTTGTTGCCTGTTGAATTTGTGGAGCTATTCCAGTTATACAATCAAAAGGCCCTCGACAAACAACTCGTGACTTGCTACTATCTGTAAGTATTACTTCTATAATTAAGTCTCTATATATAGCTCAGCTCTTCCATTGCATGTATATATAATTATCCTCACTATATTATGGAGGTCGAAGATCGTCGAATGAAGAAAAACATAAATCTATAACATTGGGTTCATTAACCCAAATATCATACATGAATGGACGGCTAAAAACAGAATCACAGATACCGAGGACAACTTGCTACAGTCGTTGCTTGTAAATCAAAACAAATCGAAAATACTCTTTCCTTACAACTACAAGTGAGTGCTACTGTCTTGTGCATATTCGGTTTTCCTTACTCGAGGTTATAGTAATGTAATTGATGAGTTATGCATGCGTGCGCAGATTCCACTTTATTCTGCTAGAGATTAAGCTTGACAGGGGACCGCAATTGTTCCGGGACTGCCGACGGAGCTGCGATTTACACACCCGAAAGTAAGTACTACTAGCTAGTTCCGCGCGTCTCCAATTGATTCTAGCTAGTTTCATCAATACCATTTGGCATCCTTAATTCTCAGTTTGATTGTGGCACGAAGCCGCTAATGATTTCTATATTTGCGAGTTCATCTACAACTCGACGGCCTCTGAGCGGGGCTACTCTGAAAAGCAATATGAAGTACATAAACAAAAATATTCATAATTTAATTTTATTACCATCAATTGTGTTTAGTTTCATTCATATATATGTATTGACCCCCTTTTTTAAATTAGTTGTGGCAGATGCGGGATGAACTCCTACCACATGATCGCATACGAGCAATTCAAGATGAATTAGCGGGATTTTTTCTTAACCACGTCATACCTAAAGCCGAAGAATACCATGTGGAAGTTGGAACCGATTTTAGATGTTAGGGATTGTAAGGCAGGTTATATTGTATATATCTAGTAGCATCGGATAGATATACGAAAACATGTTGTTCGACCAATTTCTCAGAGAAAGAGAGGTCTCACTTCTCTCTGTATATATATATGCTCATGACGATCTTCTGTAATTAATGGTTCCTTCATTTGCTTACTAACTAGCGTGTCGAGTTCTCTCTATACGTATAGTAGCTAGCGTTGACCAAGCATGGAGAAAGAGAGGTCACTTCTCTCTATTAGCTAGCTAACACAATATGATCAAACCCCTAAATTAACCCTCGAAAACCCCCTACCCCCCCCCCTCCCATTTCCAAAAAAAATCCCCAGCTTGCTCCTGCCAGGTGCTGACATGTGGAGGCCTTTTTGTCCCGGTTGGTATTAAAGGTCCTCCTGCCTGGGCGTCCCGCAGCGGCCACATGAAGCCCGTTCTGTCCCGGTTCGTAGGTGAACCGGGACTAAAGGGTTTGGGCTTTAGTCCTGATTCCAGAACCGGGGCTAAAAGGCCTCTGGAACCGGGATAAATGGCCCGTTTTCTACTACTGTACCCTGAGTTCAATATGAGCCATTCATTTGTTCGGATCCAACGGGTATATGCTTAAATGATACTCCATTGTAAGCATTGAGGAGTACTGAAACAATTGCCAGGGAGTACCTTAATTTTGAGGGTATATACGTCATCTACACGAGCTAGACTCAGATCCAAAATTTGATGACTAGTATTCGCTCCGTCCCAAAATAAGTGAGTCGACTTTGTACTAGCTTTAGTAGGGAGTATGATGCTACTCCCACGTTCAGTTGCAGCGAGTTCTTCAATCATGTACCAACCAGAGTGCTTCGATCATGCTCCAACGTATGCACTTTCGGTCATGCACCAGCGAACTCTTCGGTCATGCACCAACGTATGTTCCTTTCTTCTGTTGGTGAAGAGAAACACAAAATCAGGCAGCCATGAACGATCCAACAAGGATTTCTGAATCATGCTACTTTATGCAGCCAATTCGATTTTAGTAACGCCGGCAGATTCTTTTATAACAAAGGAGACCAATTTGATTTCAGCAACAACGGCGGATTCGTTTGTAACAAAGGCGACCAATTTCAGAAACTGAGACGACGAGGGCTGAAACGCTGTTGACAAAGTTGATTGGTTAGGTTAATCAAACCACCGTGTGAACTGTGAAATGTCTCTAATGCCCTTCAATATTAAGGCTGGATTTACTTGGTATTCCACATAAATTTCTTCTCCGATCCTCTTATGTGGCGGTCCTTGTTTCTCTATTGTTTTGTCGAACAATGGCGGTTCATGTCTCCAGTCGTCATCCTTTTGAAGCCATCTTTGCTGCTTCGCGAACATATTTTTTATAGTAGCCGGCCTTTAGAACAAGGAAATTTGTATCATCCATAGACTTAAGACATCCATTGTATCGGTCGGATTGATATCCCTAAGTGGTATGGTTTCGTGAATAGATCCTGCAATTGCGCTTTCAGTGTCTATGTGGGGCTGGGGTTGGGTCGAATCTGATCCTGCGAGGGCATATATATTACTGAGGACAACCACGACACGCCATTACAATAGCACTTGTTTACGTGGCACCAATTTTTTGATCGGTCCTTAGGTTAGAAATATGTCTAGACAAAGAGTAGACAATCTGAGATGCGCTGCTTCAGATACTAACACACATCAAGTCAAGTTGCCTATAGGTCGTGGACAGTATCACATGGAAAAAAAATACTCCACCAACCTTTATTTCAGTTGATAATTTTTTTGGCTACATTTACCACTCTATTTTGACAGTAGGAGATAAAGCAATCTCTGTTGCTCGACTTGTCTATTTGTTACCACCACACCTACACATATTAGATAAGTGGATTCCCCATATGGAATAGAAACATAAGGGAATTGGATAATCATTGCTTTGCCTCTCGGTTCTATCCATCTCTAGATAATCCAGCAAACATGTCTTCTAAGTAGGAATAGACTACTTATTCGGCAAATGTTTCTTTCTAACGCATCAGGCCATGGACATCTCTGCCCCAATCAATTTGATCATCCTAAGGGAGCTTATGAATGAAGACCCAACCCTAGTTCCTACGCGGTTCATTTTTAGGTCTCATGCTGCATGGTTGGTGCAGTGACACCATATCATTCCTCTGAGAGAGTCTGCTAGTCTGCCCTTGTGCACTATAGCTTCGATATATGTGTGCCTACTTATGGATTTTGAGCAAGTTATAGCTATGAACAAAATAGTCGGCAAACAACGTGGTCAAGATTAAAATTAAAATAAGGACGCCTCACACAAGAAACTACTATGTAGAGGTTTCACAAACTCACACCTAGCAGTTTCACTGTCTGAGTATCGTGTATTGCTTTTGCATCAGTAAAAAGAATATTGTACAAGCTCATTCTCACACGATACCCCTAGATTTAGAGTGATCAACAAACTCGAACAGAAACTGAAGAGAAAAAAAATTCTGACAGCAAAAGAGACTCGAGTAGCTACTCCGAAAAGAAATAATGGCCCCACCAGCCAGCCGCATCCCTGACTCGTCGCTTCCCACCCAGTTGCTATTTCCCTGCCCAACCACCAGATCTTCCACGGGTAGGGGTCTACAGGGCGGTCAAAGAAATCGAGATATTTTCTTCTATGAAAGGGATATATCATCTCGCTGTAACTGCATGACCCCTTCCCGTTTCTAAGGACGAGTTCTATAAATTGCTTGTGACAAGCTATAATGTTTGCCATAGCAACTAGCACCAATGTTGTTGGTAAAATCATAAGTGATTTATTTATGTGTAATTTGGTTGTAGATATGAGGTCTAGAAATTATTGATGTCATTCAAGTGAGTTGGTACGATGAAATGTGTTATATGCAAATAAACTCTTTTGAACAACACATTGGAGAAGAATAAAATTATAAATTTTATCTCGAGCAAAAAATAGAAATTTGCATATGTATACAAACAAACCAAAAAAATTCACTGGCCTTGCACTTTCAAGAACGTCAGCGAAGAAAGGAGACCATTTGAGGAGGCCATGTCATGACATGCGTACTCACGACTCCCCTCCCGCAGATAAGGTGTGATTTAAAGCAAAACTAAAGTATCAGTGATTTCAGAAAAGAATCGTGCATTCATGTGCGATGTTATCTTTTAGGCACGTGATATGCCTTGTTGCCTCCTTGCTTGCTCCAGCTCTATATATTAACACTTCGCTAGCCACAACCATCCTCCTACCAACTACCAACATGCACTCCTTTACCTCAAGTAAAAAAATAAATAAACTAACAACAACAACTACATACCATGAAAGGCAAAACTCTTGTAGTAATTCCATGATCTAAACACTTCCACGTCCCCAAGTACATTGTTATCCGTCTTGTTTTTTGATGTGGTAGCGCATCAGATAGGTGGCAATTTGTGATGTATGCTAAACACAGGGGAGTTGGAGTCATCAAGAGAAAAGCAACTGTTGATTGGTGAATCCAGAAACCAAGTATATCACCTCTGTCTCTACATGGTCTACCAGGCATGCCTCCTAGCAGCGCTACATATACAAGCATTCACTTTGTGGCAATAGGATTTTGAACTTCACTAACGAGATTTCAACATTCCGCGGATGGCACTTTATTCTCCCATGCTTCGGAGTCTTTCATCGGTTGATCTCGCCGAGCCTCCTCATCGTGTAGGACTCCCTAGTTGTTGCGGCAAAGCCACGCCTTTCCTCACAAGGAAGATGGTCATGAATTTTCCATCGCCGTCGTCGTGCTATATCGTTGGGTTCACAGCTTGTAACTCTAAAGCATAGTCATATATGTTCCAGCTTCATTGCAAGTTCTGGCTATAATATTTTTTACAAAAAATATGATGAAGGCTGAAATTTGAAATGAATACCCATCTGTAACTAATGTACTTGTTGCACAGATCAATTGATGAACTTTTAACCTTGAACTTCTGCATTGGGTCGACAGTTCATCCAAGACAAGCTCTCTTCTTCCTATTCTTATTTTCCTGAGTTTGCACAATTGGAATTATAAATGCTGCTAGTTCCTGCATGATAAGATGATTTTACTCATGTGTTTGATGGAAGCATGAAAATCAATCTAGCACAACATTCATATAAGGAGGCAGAAGCATGGGTTCATGTATAGAACTTGTGGTTGTTGATGATAGCATGGTATTAGTACTTGCCAAATGAATATCGTAAGATGGGAGCATCGGAAATTCGATAATGTTGTGTAGAAGAAAGAACTTCTGGTATACCTCGAATTGCTCAATAGGTAATGTTGTGTACTGGTGGTGCTTGTCTTGTTGTGACTTGTGAGTCACGGAACAAAGGTTAGAAAACCATAAACAAACTTGGGGTACAAGCTATTTGAAAACTCTGTTAATAAATGAGTACAATTTTGGGTGGGTACCTCGGGTGGATGGTTGATAGAATTAGGTTATGTTGGTTGTATATGTGGCTGTTGATTTGATTGCTCATCAAAGTTAGCTGCTTGGGTGGCATATGGGGTATTGTCAGGTGCGCGGAACTGCAAAAAAAAAAACGTGCAGTATTGAAGCAATAGGAGAGAGAATACATATGCCATCTTACGATAAAAATTCTTATATCCAGATTTATACTATTAGGAGGAAAGAGTGTATTACAATGGTTTGTATCTATTGAAGCAAGGACTAGAGAATTGGTAAAAAAAAGGCATAGATTTATTTTTGTGTCTTACCGGTGGTGTGCCATAAGCAGCCTACTTCAAGTTGTACACATCCAAGTAATAGATCCCGTCAAACTCTAATAGTATCTTTCCCAAAAACACTCACCACAGTGATGCATGTTGGGTTCATCACATTTCTCTTTTCAAAGGAGAGAGCTCCAATGTCTCTGCAAGTGATGCACATCTAATAATTCCAATTCTAGATTGGACCACTGCTCAAGTACGAGTGCATACGGATATTGACCTAACCGACTTCAACAAGTTAGCTTGTTGGATGAACAGAGATAGGGTAACAAAGATCACTATAGTATACCTAGTTACATGTTTACCAAATGCTCTATTTGCTAATTAACTTTTTCACAGTGCTTATTCATGAAGTCTGGAAAGTTCTGATCACAAGTCCCAATCGAAGTTTCAGAGAAAAATAGTTTTGCAGTTTCCGGCTTGAAGTATTAGTCTTGATTCTTCTACAGTTATAGTTTTTTTTTGTGAAATTCTACATTTTAGATACATGCGCTGAACAGTGAGCACAGAACAGTCAAAGGGAAAGCAAGCCGGATGGTGATTCCAGGACAGACTGCCACACAATCTCCTACATCATTCGTCTGACAAAGCGACCCACATGCTGTGATCGTTCGTATGACAAAGCGAGCCACTAGCTAGTTTGCACATGGCAACAATCCGCTTTTTTTTTTGAAAGAATGGTAACAACCCAATTGATCCAAGTCCTATATATAGAGAGATCAAAATGAAAGAACCCTGACGCCATTACACACGTCCATAAAAATATACTCCTACAATGAACCAATCATTTTTCATGCTTGGTGCATGACGACGGTGTCGAAGCAGTTGAGACCATCAAACGCAAGCTCATACCCAGCACGCCGCTGTGTCGTCGTCTCGCCGTAGAATCCAGGCTTTTCCCCGGTGTAAGCATCGTCAGCCTTCGGCGCAGCCGCAGCCGGCTTCATCCAGCCACAGGAGACCAGCGGCTTGACTGCCCTGGAGGATGTCATCATGGACAAGCTGTATCCGTCGAGGGGCGCCTCACAGAAGACAAGCCCAGTCAGAAACATCTCCATGGCCATGGATCCTGTGGAAGCTCCGATCAGGCACCTGAGGCCCCCTGTGCTGCTCGCTGAAATCCAGAGATCAAGAGGGCTTGCTCGACCAGATGCTAATATATAATTCCCTGTTCTGTTAGTGCTCAACCAACATGTGCGGTTGAACGGAGCGCCGGGATGCAGATTTTATAGCCTCCGGTTGAAAGGAAGTCGGAAGCTGAGAGCGTGCGTGGAGGAGTCGGAATCGAAAGGATTGATTACGACCTTGCGGTGGGCTTATCTGTGCTCAAACCGGCAGTCCGGCACGCGCGAACGCTGAAGCCACGCCAGCCTTGTTCTGACTGATTGCTAGGTCAAAACTTTTCCCTTTTCAGCTTCACAGTTATTGACCAATAAATCTCGACTTTTCCCTTTGCTTGTGAGATGATGACTCAACTAACGAGATGGCTAAATCTTAGTCAACTGAGACTTAACCAAGTCTGAGTCGATGCTATATTCATGGGATCTTAGGTGAAGATCCGTGCAAAAAATTTCTTTCGTTTTCATTTTTTATTTCTTACATGTTATGCCACTTGTTTTAGACTTGGTTAAATCTCAGTCGACTAAAACCTAGCCACACACACGAAGCTCAACGAATGTTAACACAGAGCGCCTACAACAGTACACGATGTTTGATAAGATATATAGTTGATTATATATAAAAACAATTATGTATACTAATAGTTGTTGGTGCTGCATAGGGAATCATCCCTTCTTTTAGGTATAAGGGAGCATAATATTATGTTGGCAACAAATATGGCGGAGATGACTAAAAGGGATGAACAAAGTGATTGTAACACTCACGCGAGATCCTAATCACTACTTTATTTATTATTAATTAAAAAGTAAGTAGTGTTACTTTTCCTGTGAGGCATAACTCTTCGTCAACCGGTTTCTCCCTCCCACCACATCCTTCCATCGAGTTTTTTCTTCATCTAGGCGGTGTTTCCCTATGATGCCACATTTGACCGCATCTTCCAAGTAAGTCTCACAATCACATTAATTTACTTACCTTTTGCAACACTACATCAATTTCACCTAATTTTTTTTGATGAAACAGTTGATCTATTCATCATTTCATGGCAGTACAAACAACATGAACTTAAAAAAAATTACATCTATCCATAGACCACCTAGCGACGACTACAAACACTGGAGAGAGACGGAGGTGCGCCACCGTCATCGCCCTCCCTCACCAGAGCCAGGCAAAACTTTTTTTAGTAGACAGTTGGGAAGTTATCGTGCTAATATCCCTCCAGGCCAGCACAACAGTCATTGCCAATGAAGAGAAGTATAGATTGAAACGATCCAACTTAGAGACACGCGAACAAAGACTGGATCTAGTTAGATCCATCGAAGATCAGCACCGACCGAATCCCATCTTCATGAAGCCGCCACCTCCTCGTCTTCCTGTGTAGGACACAAACCCTGAAAGAACTCACAAAAACACCTAAAAATGGAGCAAGATCCCTCCCGCCGGCAAGGTTCTGGGTCTATCACGCCTCCATGGCCCTAGGTCCACCTGAGATGAAGCGGACCGGCCGGTGAGAGGCAAAGGAACCCTAAGTTTTTTTTTCTTTCTTTATTCCACCTTAATTAACTTACCTTTTACAATAACGCGGAATTAAGCTGCTCAATTCCATGCCATATGTCATGGCACCTTCCGCTATGCCGGTCAATTACATTAATTTACTTTCTCTGCATGAACCAAGTACCAAATTATTCAGATAAAAAATGTTTTACCCCCTTGGCAATGCACATGCAGGTACCTAGTGATATTAAAATGTTGGAAAGTCTAGACGATTTTTTTTCAAAAACATTAATCTCATTATCTCTAGAATATAAATACCAATCACTAATATCTGATCTTTCATACATGAGCCTAGATGGGTTAGTAGGTGCACTTTGTAGCTGCATCAAATTAATCAATTGTACTGAGATTTTAGAGCAAGTCATTTCAAATTAATAGTGCAATTCACAACACACATTATCTCGTTTTCTTACTCGTGATGATTACCAGGAACTATGGGGTACAAAGATACAAGATATATCCCATTAGCTTAACTCTTAAAAAAACTACATGGAATTCTAGAGGACGATTTTCCCATGGACCGTGATCGCATATGAAAAATTGGAGAAAAAATGGATCTTCCACTTGCTATGCACTTTCAACAACGCCGAAGAAGGAAAATTGATCGATGGTGTCATGACGGGACGTACTCGGTACTTCGCTTCTGTACACAAGGTATGCTTTAAAGTGATACTTAACTAAAAGCAACTAAAGATAAATCCATGCCTTTATGGGTAATGGCAATCTCCTATGCATGTGATCTATCATAAGTACATGGCTCCTTCTAGTTGTCCCTTTGCTTGGTCCAGGTATATAAATTGCGACTTTGCTAGGCACAACGTTCCTCGTAGCAAGTAGCATAGCCACTATTTATTCCTCGAAGGAAAAAGAAACTAGCACCAACTACTACATGGCCCAAAAGGTGAAACCCTTGTAGTAAGACCGAGACTCCAGCTGCCTCCATCTCATAAGAAAACAGTTTTTTATTCACGCGTGCTTGTTACCATCACACACATCTGATATGTGGCAATATGAAATGTGTCGGGAACATGAGGGAATTGGAGACATCAGAAGAGAAGCAACCATTGTCTGACGAATCCGGCGACCTAGTACCTGCGCCTGTTCTCTACATAATCCCACAGACATACCTAATAGTGGCACTAGGTACACTGCAGTGGCTTTTGACATGACATGCCCGCAAACTTCACTCACAAGGTCAACCAGTTCTGGAGAAGACACACTAATCATTAGTGCAGTAAAGAGTCATTGCCCTCGCTTAGTCTTGCTCTTAGACTAGCCTTAGTGGAGAGTAACTTCAAGAGTAACATACACATTATCTTCGGCTATCTTACTATCTTTATAATGGGTAGTAACATAAATGTGGTGTGATGCAAACCTTCATTTATTAGGTTATAGACTCATATTGTATTGGGATATGTGATTTTACGATAACTAGCTAAGTTATGCAATTTGCCTCTCTCCTTATTAACTTAAAGTCACATTGGCAATTTTGCTGAGTTGGAGTTTATGGTACTCCTAAAGTTACTACCACTATGATCAGTCTTATGCAGCACTTCGCGGCTGGTGTGATGAAGCCGCGCCTCTACTTCAAGAAAACGTGCCCATGATCTTCACGACAATGGTGTGCTTACTCACTTCGTTCAGGGCTTGGACATAGTATTTTTCAAGCAATGCGATCAATACTTACTGAAATTTTGAAAACATGGATGCCTTACGTAAATTAGGAAAGTGGCATGGAGGATTCAGATTTCCATCAATCAGTCAGTAAGAACAATAATTGTGCAGCCCTATTAAGAAAGTCAGGATGAAATTGCGCCTATCAATCCACATTGTTTAACACAAGCAAGTAGATCTTGTCTTTAAGGCGCATTTGGTTAAAGCTCACTCAGCCGCTGCCTCCTCTAAAAAAAACAGCTTAGAGTTCCTTAGCCTTCCACCGGCACGATCGCTGCTCCGCCTCGTCCCTAGTGGACCTAGGATCATCCTCATGCAAACGCAATCGTTATCGGCAGGAAAGATACGTATTTAGATGTTTTTTTTTGTTTTATTAGGGTTTGTGCCCTGCTCAGGAAGGCGAGACGATGGCGTCTCCCCTATAATGAAATAAGGTTCTTCGTGCTTAGCACGTGTCCTGGTGGTGCATGCAGCATCATCGATGAGCGTGTGGAGGTGTGTTTCCTTCGGATCTGCCTTTGGTGGATCTGCCCAGATCTGGTCCTTATTCGTCTACGTCTGTATGTCTTGAGCTTGTATTCTTCCGATCTATGCTACTCTTCGTTGTGGCGATTACGGATCTAGTGCCTTGGTCCTATAGCGCCTTATCGCGACGACTTCCCGACTGTTTACTACAATAAGTTTGCTCGGTTTCGACGAAAGAGGAGCGATTACGGCGGTGTGCCTTCGACTCCTTTTAGTGCTTGTAGTCATTTCTAGGTGGTCTATACTGGATGTATTCTTTATAATTATGATGTTGGTTGTACTGTCATGATTGAAAATGAATAGATGAAAAGTTTGTCCAAAAAATTTATGCAGCCCTCAAGATATAATAAAAATAATTATTATTATGCAGCCCTTTTTTCCCATGGTAATTGTGCAGGTCCCTTAAAGCATGCTCACACGTTATGTCCAAGCTAAGGATGGCCATTTTACCCATGGGTACAGTTATTCGTGGATACCCGCATGGATAGGGTATGGGCATAATATTATACCCATAGGTAGTACACATACCCTACCCATTAAGTCGTGGGTTAGGTATGGGTATAGCCTTATACCCTGGATATACCCATACCCTATATGTTTATACTGACTTGTGGACCTTACTCATCGAGCTCCAACATATGCACAAGGGTCGGTAACGTCAAAGGAGTTGGGTGACCCAACTACTCCCATAATTAAGCCTCACACCATCACACAAAATTCCCTCGCCTCTGTCAAATATTTTTTTGTCAAATGTGCTATCAATGAATGTTAAAATATGAATAACTTGTGTATTGTTTGATGTACCCGTTGGGTACCCAATGGATATGGGTACCTGTGGCATACGGGTACATACCCGTCGATACGGGTATGGGTAGAATTTTGTAACCATTGACTACACATATATGGGTATGATATTACTCTACCTGCCTCATATCCTACCCACTGTCATCCTTAGTCCAAGCCCAAAATCCAACGTCGATAGACAAAACCAAACAGGGCCAAGAAAAGAAAAATAAACTTGAAGGAATTCACCAACAACCCCAAAGGCCGCAAGCGAAAGAAAAGATGGAAGAAAAAGAAAAATGGCATCGTCGGCCCGTGCCGTCGCCGCCAAATGGAGAAATCAAGAGTGCTTGCTCGATCAGATGGCAAAATTTCCGCTTCTGTTTGTGCTCTGGTCGAAGGGAACGCCGAGGCGGAGATTTTACATGATCGCGGCACAGACCTGTGCGCATGCAAGAGTCGGACTCGAAAGGATTGATGGCAACCGTGCCGTGGGCGTTAATCAGATGGAGTGGTCAAACCGGCAGTCCGGCTGTGACCGGCATGCGCGAACGCGGAATGCCGGAATCCACGCCAGCCGTGGTCGCAGACTGAAGATAGAATCCACGCCAGCCGAGAAATTTCCGATTTATTCATAATTGACCACCCTTTTGTTGTCAGATAATGGCTCAACGAAGCTAGCTAACACAGAGCGCCTACATCACTTGCACCACAGACAGCGAGAGCACACATATCAGATGGTGGGGAAATGCACGTAGCCGGCTACAAGCAAGGGTGGGGAAACGCACGCGGCTGACTGGCAGAAAGGGCCGACTACGCGAGAGCGATGGCCGGCGCTCTGCTTCATGTCTACATCGTTCATGGAGTTTTTGAGTGCAGAATGTTTCAAGCCCTAGACTAAATTGCCCTTATGGGAAAAAAACTCGTGCTGAATTGACTAGAGTACCCTCTGAATTGACAGGTTAAGATGACTAGTTACTTAGGTCATTTCTAAATCATTCCATAAAAAAAGCAGAGTATCCGGCAGGGCAGTACCTTCTCGATGCCTTCACTGTTGATGTGCGCCTTCTCGAGCTCGAACATTTCTTTCTTCTTCGATTCTAAAGAAATAGACGTTGCTTCGTATCTAATCACATCTCTAGTTTCATCTCTAGCTTCGATTCTAGCACCGGGTACACGAACATCAATCAATTTGTGTGCTATCAATAGATCGGTGTATTCTTCTTCCCAATACCCAAACTTGTATCCATCCTACACAAAAATTTGAGCAAACGATGAGCTACTGAAATTGCGTCGAATCCGGTGAACAACCGAATCAAAACAAGCACATACCCCATCATTTGTGCACTTAAAAAACACCCATCTGGGATGTTGCGGGGTGGTAGAAACTCGGCACACCACCTGCCGCGGGCAGTCGTCGCGCTGTATTACTAGCAATGGCAAGCCAACGAGCAACTCGGCCAGCGCTAAGCCCGGACGATGGCCGGGCATGCCATTGCTAGCGAGCCGTCAATAAGAGAGATTCAAGTGGCTAGAAGAGGAGCTGGTACCTCCATGCGGCTCGGAGGCGTTTTCGGAGCTCTGCGGTCCGCTTCCCGGCCAATCCATGGCAAGGCGCAACCAACCAAAGGCCAGAAACGCCAAATCCGGCGGCGGCGCGGGCAACCGCGGATCCACCAGTTCTTCGCCGGTGACCAGACGAAGAGGCAAAAATGGAAGTAGTAGAGGACAGTGGCGGAGCCTACGGATTGTCCGCAGCGGCGGGCGTGTACCGGCAGGGGGTGGGGGCGAACGGGGGCAGACCCCCCCTATGGTTCGCCCGATTGCTCACTGAGTGAGGGAGAGACAAGGGTGTGCTGCCATTGTTGCTCCCCGGAGAACGGGGGAGGAGGGCCGGCGACAAAGACAGGGGGAGGAGGTTCGGTCGCGCAGATAACAGGAGGGGGAGAGATGAGGAACAGGGGTCACATGAGAGAGGGGAGAGAGCGGCCATTATGCGTGATACCACAGATTTGGAGGTATCGTTCGATTCCGCATCTGGTCCGAATTATTCCTTCCATGGGAACAAGTGGATTCCACCCCACCTATGTACCAAACGCTAGAATCAGGCCCAAGAATGGGTCTGACCCATGTTGTTCCACTTGGTGCTTGAAACCAAACACACCCCAAGTGTGTTGATACGATGAAATATGTCACATGCAAATAAACGCTTGCGAACAACTCATTTGCAGAAGAATAAAATTATAATTTTGATCTAGAAAAAAATAATACAAAATTGCATATGCATACCAAGAAACTAGATTTCCACTGGCCTTGCACTTTCGGTAACAATGGCGAAGAAAGGAGACCGTTTAGCGATGGTATGTCATGACAAGCGTACTCAATACTTCCCTTCCGTGGATAAGGTCTTCTTTAAAGCAAAACTTACGTCTGAGTGATTTAAGATGACAATCATGCATTCATGGGTGATATTAATCTTTTAGGCATGTGATAAGCCTTATTGCCTCCATGCTTGCTCCGGCTCTATAAATTTCAACTATGCTAGGCACTACCATCCTTGTAGCAACTAGCACCAACTACTCCTTTACCCCAAGTAAAAAAAAGCTAACAACAACTACTACATACCATAAAAGGCAGAATTCTTATAGTAATTCCATAATCTAAACACTTCCACATCCCCAACTACATTTTTATTCATCTCTGCTCAATACCACCACATCTTCTTTGTAATTTGGTAGCGCATCAGATTGGTACCGATTTGTGATGTATGGAAACATAGGAGAATTTGAGCCATCGAGGGAAAAGAAACTATTGATCGGTGAATCAAGTAACCTAGTGTATCACCTCTGTCTCTACAGAATCTACTAGGATGGCTCCTAGTGGTGGTAGATATACAAGCATTAATTTTGTGGTGATAGGATTTTGAACTTCATTGACGAGATTTATATATTCTGTACAAGACACTTTATTCTCCCATGCTTTGGAGTCTTTTCTGGGTTGCTCTCTTTGAGCCTCCTTATCATGTAGTGCTCCCTAATTGGTTCAAAAAATGTTCATGTTTCATATTTTGTTTGGGAGCTTAAAAAATGTATGCTTTTCGAAATTTTGTTGTTGAATTACACAAAATGTTCCCGTTCCAAAATAATTGTTCACAATTTTCAGAAAATGTTACAGATTTTAATGATTTGCGTTGCCTAAGAAAAAATTGTGTTCGAAATTACGGAAATATTTCAAATATGCGGTTGGGTTTTGTTCTTAAGTGTTTGTGTTGTCTAACGATCAGCAAAGCTCGCTAACTCAGCTGGTTGTATCACCTTGGCTCTTCGGAAGAGATTCTGGCTTACCCTGTGATGCCGCACTTTTTTGGAGCTATAAATTGTAGCCTGTCGCTACTTTCATGGGCTGGCCCAGTCATAGACTTCCCTGTGCGTGTGGGCGACAACCTGCCGCACAGAGCGGCAGCTACTAGATAATTCCACTCAAGAAAAAAAAGGTACTAGGTAATCGATCGACGGCGATCAATCAACGCAGGCACACGCATTCACGCATTGAGGCGACTTGCTTCCTGGACTCTTTCCTCTTCACCGCTAGGGCTTCATTGACTCCAGTCGCCGGGCATCGCGCCGCTGTGCTCCCCCCGTCGTCGCGTGGTAACTCGAAAAACTGCCGCTGGTCGTGCATCAATGGAGTACAGGCAGCCTGACGGCACCACCACAAGCCTACACCTGATTCCTAATTTGATCTTGTCCCGTGATCAGGGAAGGGGATTTTCTTTCAAAAATCAGGGAAGGAGGTACGAAACTACTAATGTATTATTGTCTACAGGTTCATAGTACGGTAGTTGTCACTTGTCAGTTTGATTGAACAAATGAATTAATCATGTATTAGTAGTTAGTATATTTTGTCACTTGTAAGATCTATTACAGATTACATATTTGTTTTGCACTAATATTAGAACTGCATAGGTCATGAAGGGGAAGACACCACCGCTATGTAATTTTTTCAAGCCAATTGCTACGAACTCTAACTCTACAATTGAAAAATGCAAATGCAACCGTGGAGGTAGATGTTACAGCAACCCACGTAATGACGCCAAGATCTAAGGTATGGTATATCACACTTAGATTTATATGAATTGCAAGTTCGTAATTTTGTTAATTGACTACAGAAGTACAAATTACATTCTAGTAGTTGTTAGGAACTTCCACATAATTAATCCTCATATACAAATGCAAAATTGCACAAGAAAAAACAAAAAGATCATATGATACTTCAATTTAAGTTTATAGTTGAATATATTAAAAGAATGAATAGATAGAAGGGTCACTCTACCCTGTTAAATGCAAATTTTACTAAGAAGGTGGAGGAACTATAGGACATAATAGCTGAAATCAGTTCGGTTGATATGAAAACTCCGATCAATATACTACAGTAGCAATACAAAT
>NC_041386.1:689188585-689192215 GCF_002162155.2 Triticum dicoccoides
CCCCTAATAAGGGATTGGCTAGGTGCCGGTTAGAGGAGTAAAACCGCATTTTTACTCCTCTAACTGGTTATAAGGGATCAGTTAGAAATGCCCTTATCGACCATAAGGTTAGTAAAATGATACTATGAAAAAAGTACATTCTCCACGTGAACAAACTAGTTAAATTTTACAGCAACCTTTAATTGGGTGAGTAATGTTATAAGCCTATATAATTGGGTGAGTGATGTTATAAGCCTATATATAGTTCTCGTTTTCATTGTTTTAGCAAGACAATCTACCTTATTCAAAATTTATCACCATTTGTTCCCTTGTATTTAACATGATAGCACATCACATAAGTGGCAATCTCGGATATAAGAGAAACACATGCGAATTGGAGACACTGGGGGAGAAGCGATCGCTAGGCAGATCCAATATACACAATCCTCTGCGACTTTATAATCCATTACGCATGCCCCAAAAAGTAATGAACTAGTATTTTTGAACACTTATCACTTTTCAAAGCGATATGTGCTCAAACATATACCTACATGGTTGTTTTTAACATGAGGGGGCCAAACAGAGTCTGTACTACATCTGGACCTTGGTTTCTGGGTGGTCCAAATTTGAGTCCATGAGCGTATTTGTGATGGTAACACTTCCACAAAGGTACATCTTTACGATCTTCACCGTATCTTGGTGCCTCCTCATGCTCTTATGCAGTCATACACGTGTTTAGTTAAAACAACGTAGAAGCACTTTATGTAGTGTTGAGTTTATAAATTGTAACATGAACAACTTATTGCGCAAAAATTGTACCTAAATGTTAGAAATTATGGACACCTTACATAAATTAGCAAATTATTATGGAAGATTTTCAACTTTCCTCTATGAGCAGGGTATACTTTTGTTTACTTTATGCAACCTCGTCACATCGCATCTGTTGTTAGACTACAGTCATCAAGGTAAAATATATTAAGATAAGCATCTGCGTTTCAATCGTCCTGCTTCACGCAGGTAAGATCAGAGATGCTCCTTGCATACACGGACTAGTAACAAGACATATGGCAGCTTGACAAACAACAACAATAAAGAGACGAGAAAGGAACCAGGTTTAACACTTGTTGACGCTAATAATGCTAGAGCCTGTGGTTAGTGTTGGGGCCGAGCTATGCCTTAGCTCGTCGGAGTCCTCTCCCTCACACTCTGCTTTCCTCTCACTGGCGCACACCGAAGAAAAAAGGAAGAAGAAGGAGGTACAGTGGAGACGGTGGTGCTTCCCGGCGCATGAACGCCCGCCACGACAACGGCAATTTTTTTCCTCAAGCAACAACTCAAGCCACATCATTTCCTGTTACAATGACCACCGCACGGGTTTTATACCCAGGCCAGCGTTGGACACAATAGCCATGCTCCCACCTGGGCGAACCCACGATCTGGCCCACTCTGGCCGTGTCAACCACATGAGCCCATGCGCACGCGCCGCGGCAAGCTCACCCTGATCGCCACGCTCACCCAGACCAGGTCGCCAACAGACTACACCTACTTCGGCGCGTCATGTTTACATGCACACACGCACCCAAACATTACCCACGCACGCACACATGCAGGCTCGCCACAGAGCCGACGCGGCACGGACCGCACCCGACGCGCCTCAGTGCTCGCACACACACCCACCCGACGCGGTCGCCCTGGCTTATGTGCCCAACGGTAAGGTCCAAGCTCTCACCGCAGTCAGCATTGTACTCAACTTGTACAACCTCTCACAATTCGGAAGCACGGCCAGCTGAAAGGTTATGACTTTCGAAATTTCTTGTACAACCTCTTGCCCCATACAGCCCAATGGTATCATAAGACATGTCTCCTACGATTGATAAAGACCTTACCGACTGCGAAGGCCACTAAATTTACTTTGCTAAGATTGCTTCTCTCCCAATGCCTCCGATTCTCAGATGTCGAAGCATCTCTTCAATTGGTTCGTCTCGCTTCATCTTCTCTGTTTATCTATTTATGACCTACTTGTGTTCTAAATATGTCAGATAAAAGGAGGAGCTCAATGTAAGGTGTGCACGAATTACTAAACTTTGCTATTGTCTCAGGCGAGGCTAAAGTTTTATATAGAGTTAATTCAGAGTGACATCAAAGAGCACCTGCTCCAAGGTGAAAAGTGTTTAAAAATGAAAAGAAGAAAACTGAAATAATTGCACAGATTTGTGTTTGTCTCTTTAGCGGGTAAGTTTTAGTATATTAATTCCGAGACAATGCATCTTGCAAATATAAAAAAATATCCTCTGTAAAATAATCAGTGCTTAAAACTGAAATTTGATCTTCTTCACGTGAGTACAGAAAAATTCATATTTTTCATGAAGACAACTACACGGAAATAAAAACCCGAGCATGGAAATATTTTAAAATGTTCAGTTTTCCATTCTGTCGTTGCACCCTTTACATAGTTGTGTTGTATTTTTCTACAACTAATTATTATCATCTCGTATTATGGGCCAAATGCGTTTAAATACTTCTCTTAACGGAGTCTATCTTGCCAAGACATGCAAAACCAAATGAGTACGTCCGTGCCCATTATGTTTAATAATGATAGAGACAAAGATGGTTAGCCGGTCATATTATCTTTCATGACATAGCGGTTTGACTAACTTTCATGGTGGGACACTGAGAAACATAATGACGACCCTAGTTCTATTCAATAATCGCACCCAAAAGAAATACTCCCTTCTTCCGTCTATATAGGGCCTAATGCGTTTTTCATGTACGTAGAATGCCATAGAAACATATTCTCGGAAAATAGGTGGCTATTTCAACGGAACATATTTGTTAAAATAGCCACCTCGAGACCTGGCAAAGCATCAATGTTAAAAAACACATGTGCCAGATTTCTGTCAAATCAATGTTACCTCCCCAAACCACTGGGTCAGGATTCTAGCATTCTCATTCCCCACTAACTTTGGGGCCATATATATAACGTTTGGGCCATATTAACTAAGAATAATAAAGCTAAAATGAAACACATCAACAAGCCAATATGCATAAATGATCATAGAAGGAAAGGAATCCCTCCCAAATTATGCAGGCTTGCATAGTAGATTTAACACTGCTAGGGAAACCCTAGTAGTAGCGCGGGGTTATGCGCTAGCAGTTACTATTAGGGCGCTACAGCTAATTGTTAGTAGTAGCTCGGGTCTACTTGTGTTAGCAGTAGCGTGTGTTGGAACAACGCTGCTGCTAAATAGCAGCAGCGCCAGTTGTTGCCCCGCGCCACTACTATTCATGCGTATTTAATTTCATTATATTTATACACTATTATATAGTTTTTTATACAGTAGTAATGAACAGGTTTTGGTAGAAACATGGATTAGGTTAAAATGAATGGATCCAAGTGACCATGTTGGATTAGTACACTAGTGAAAAAAGGGCCTATTGTCCCGGTTGGTGAGGGCCTTTAGTCCCGGTTCATGAACCGGGACTAAAGGGTCGGTACTAATGCCCTGGCCCTTTAGTCCCGGTTCAATCCAGAACCGGGACAGATGGGCCTCCACGTGGCCTGTGCGCTGAGCCCAGGCAGGAGGGCCTTTGGTCCCGGTTGGTGGCACCAACCGGGACCAATAGGCATCCACGCGTCAGCATTTCTGTGGC
>NC_041386.1:689192568-689206881 GCF_002162155.2 Triticum dicoccoides
TTGGGGGGTTAATTTAGGTGTTTCATATATTGTGTTAGCTAGCTAATTAATAGAGAGAAGTGTCCTCTCTTTTGTCCATGCTTGGTCGACGCTACGTACTATACATACGTATAGAGAGGACTAGCTAGACACGCTAGCTAGCTAGTAAGCAAACGAAGGAAACAGAAGATCGTCATGAACAGATATGCATACAGAGAGAAGTGATATTGACCACCTCTCCTTCTCCGAGAGATTGGTCGAACAACAAGTTCTCGTATATCTATCCGACACTACCGGCTACATATATACAATAATTATCTTTTACAAATATAATCTCCTAACATACGGACGCGTTGTCCACATAGTATTCTCCATCTTCAGCGATCACGTGGTCAAGAAAGAATGCCGCCAATTCCTCTTGAATTGCTCGCATGCGATCTGCTGCTAGGAGTTCATCCCGCATCCGAAACATCAAATTTTAAGAAGGGGGTCAATACATATATATATATGAATGAATGAAACTCAACACAAATGATGGTAATAAAATAAAATTGTGAATATTGTTATTTACGCACTTCATATTGTTTGTCGGAGTAGCCCTGATCACAGGTCGTGTGGCGGATGGACTCGCAAATGTAGTATCCACAGAAATCATTCCCTTGTTCCTGCCACAACCACTTTACAAGAAATAGAGGTCAATCAAACTGATAATTAGCAAGCATGCTAAATGGTATTGATGAAACTAGCGCTTGAATCACTAGGAGATGCGTGGAATATGCTACTATAGTACTTACTTTTGGGTGCCTAAATTGCAGCTTCTTCGGCAGTCCCGGAGCTTTTTTGGTGAATTTTCTCCAAGCCCTGCCATACAAAGAAAACAATTACTTGATATCAGAAATGAACAAAGTTGCTCATATGGTGGATAATGATCGATTTAACTTACTTCTCGAGCATTTCAGTCATGTCCGCATACTCCTTGGGATCTTTTCGTTTGGAGTCTAAGACAGTTACTACTCCCTGCTCAAGCTTAATCTCTAGGAGAATATAGTGGTACCTGCGCACGCATGCATAACTCATCAATATTACATTACTATAACCTGGACTAATAAGGGAAACCGAATATGCCACAAGACAGTAACACTCACTTGAAGTTGTAAGGAAAGAGTATTATATCTTTGTGTTCATTTATTACCAACGATTGTAGCAAGTTGGCCTCGGTATTTTCGGCATGATATTTAACCTCAGTTGCATCTATGAGATTTGTGTTAATGAACCCAATATCACCCACTTGTCTTTTCTTCAATTCGGCGATCTTCAATCTGCATAATATAGTGAGGATAATTATAAATACATGCAATGAAAGAGCTGAGTTATATAGTGGACTTAATGACAGAAGTAGTACTACTTACAGACAGTAGCAGGTGACCGTTGCTTTATCGAGGGCCAATTATTGAAAAACTGATAGAACTCCTCAAATGGAATAGGCAACAGTTCAATTCCAAGGAGGTCATGCTCTTTTTTAACTCTCAGATACAAAGTACTCCTCTCCTCAGACTCTCTGCAGGTTTTCATGTACCAATCATGCAATCTTCGCATCATCGTTGATAGAGAACTTTCATCTTTGACGAGAGGCTTCCCGTACTCGTATCTTTGTATCTGCACCTCCAAGAAATCATAATGTACATCGTCGGGTAGGTAATCTGCAGGATTGCCATAACTGGGCACCATCCTTGGATCGACGATGTCGCTAGCAGGCACCTTGAGCGGGGGGCACGATTGCTTCGCTTGTTCGCCAAGCTGGGCAATTTGTTTCCCAGCTCGTCGTTCTTTCATCCTTTGATCACTTTTAGTACTTCCATACCTCTCCGCTTCGGCAAATGCCTTTCCAATAATGCGCTCATAGTTGCCTTTCGGCGGAGACTTGGGTGGTTTTGTTAGGGCAGCCAGAGTGCGCTTCGCTTTCACCGGATCTACGTTCTCCTCCGGAGGTGGATGTCTCTTTGCTTTCAACCCTTGAAACAAGTCATCCACTTCGGTCTGCGCGATCTTCGCGTTTTCCTCCTCGGTCCTCTCGTACGGTAACTTCTCTGGAGTCTTCAGAGAAGGACCAAATCTGTATCTCCTCCCGCCTTTGGATGTACTGCTAGACGCGGCAGAGCAGACGGAGCGGATGTCTTCTTTCCTTGCTTACGAGGCGGAGGAGAAGGACTACGACGCGCCGGAGCAGCCGGAGCAGCGGCGGGTCTCTTCTGCCCTTGCTGACGAGGCGGAGAAGGAGGAGGCTGGCTGCTCGGGCGCGCCGGCGCAGGTGGAGAAGGAGGCGGAGTGCCACCACGCGCCGGAGAAGGAGCCGGCCGAGTGCCCTGATCGTCACTCGTCGTAGGAGGAGGCGGTGGAGGAGGCGGAGTGCCCTGACTCGCCGGAGGAGGAAGAGGAGGCGGAGGCGTCCAGTTCAGAAGGTTGATGAGATCCTTCCGCCATAGGCATGGAGTCTTCAGAGCAGAACCCAGCCGATACTCCCCTTCCCGGTAGGGTGGTCAAGCCGGCGGTCCTCAAATACCTCCGTTATTTCACCCACCATCACCTTAGCATATCCTTCTGGAATTGGCCGGCAGTGAAAAGTTGAGTCGGGTTTAGTAGGATAAACAGAGCCAACAGCAGCCTTGACCTTCAAATTGTGCCATTCCGCCATAAGGTGGCAATTTTGAGACTCCGTGATAGCATCCACGGGATAGCTGGCAGGAGCCGTCAAGGCACGCTCCGGCTGAAGCAGCTCGGTGGAAGCCACGCTGCTTTTCCGCTGAGATGGCGGGATAGCTTCGGGGGAAGCTTCGGCAGGTCGTTTGCTGCGATCTGCTTTTCGTTCCTCTAGCCCCATTACCCTTTCGTGCAGCGCCTGCAATTGGCTCTGCTCTAGTTTCTTCCTCCTCTCCTGGGTTTTGTAACCCCCTGCGTCCGAAAATCCAGCCTTCCACGAAACGGAGCCTGGCGTGCCTCGTCTCCGTCCAGGGTGCTCAGGATTCCCGAGGGCCATTGTGAGCTCGTCCTTCTCCTTGTCTGGAACAAACATCCCTTGCTGCGCTGCTTCGATATATTGCTGAAGCCTCTTGACTGGTATGTCCAATTGATCGTCCGTCCAAATGCACTTCCCTGTTACAGGATCCAAGGTTCCGCCAGCCCCGAAGAACCAAGTCCGGCAACGTTCTGGCCAGTTCATTGTCTCTGGTTCGATCCCTTTATCAAGCAGATCATTCTCAGCATTGGCCCACTTAGGCCGGGCTACGAGGTAGCCACTTGACCCCGTGCGATGGTGAAGTTTCTTCTTTGCGGCATTTTGCTTGTTTGTCGCCGACATCTTTTTACTCTTTTCCGATGTCTTGTGGGCCACAAATGCGGGCCAGTCATCTCTGTTCTTCTCATATTTGCCCTTGAATTCTGAGTCTCATTTTTATCGACATACCTATTCAGGTCTTTCTTCCAATTCCTGAATAGGTCTGCCATCTTCTTAAGAGCAAAAGACTTGATTAATGGCTCTATATCTGGCTTCTTGATCATCCTCTGGCGGTAGGGTGAAATTTGACTTCAGCTCAGTCCAAAGATCATTTTTCTGCATATCATTGACATAAGACACCTCAGGGTCTTCGTTCTTAGGCTTATACCATTGGTGGATTCTGATCGGGATCTTGTCCCTAACCAGAACCCCGCACTGAGTAACAAATGCCTTCTTTGTCCGGTAGGGTTCAATCGGGTGGCCGCCGCGCGCGATTTCTATGATCTCAAACTTTTCATCCGAGCTCAACTTTTTCTTCGGGCCTCGTCTCTTTACCGAAGTTGTGCTCGATCCGGAGGGCTAGAAAAAAGAACAAAGACGAGAGTTAATTAATATGTGTACATACCAAAACAATGAATGCATCAATTAGCTAGTCAGCACAGGCTTAACTAGTATATATACCTGGCCGGACTCGGTTCGGTGATCACCGGAGCCGTCCTCACGGTCTACTTCTTCACCCTCTCCTTCTTGCACCGGCATTGGGTCATCGGAGCCATCTAAATCATAGCCAGCTGCTTCTTCACCCTCTCCTTCCAGACCATCGTTGTCGTTGAGAAACATCAACGAGCAGACGGCATCACTTCCTTCTGCGATTATGTCCCTCAACAACGCTTCTTGTGCTTCGTCTCGGGGCGGGGTGTCCATAGTTTCTACAAATATTTACAACATGGCAATTATTATTCAAACATGACAGATATGGATATATTAGTGGCAAACGTAGAACTAGCTAGCTAATCACAATAAGGAATCATACTTCCTCCATTCCTTGATATAAGGTGTATAGATTTTTGGGAAAAAGTCCGAAATATAAGGTGTATTGCGTTGCACCACTCGTTTGGATCATTTTTTAAGGGATTTGATTACATTTCCTTATATAGGGCAAGCTCCTCTATTTTATCATTTCAATTAGTTAGGTTTAATCTCTCCCAGAACTTGTGAAATTTTCCCTCCATGTGCGTTCTTTAATTTCCGTGCCAAAAACTATACACCCTATATTTAGGAACGGAGGGAGTATTAATTAGTGGCCTCGACGCTGCTTCTCTAGGGTTTCGGGTGGCCTCGACAATGCTTCAAGGGTTAGGGGTGGCCTCGAGAACGCTTCAAGGAGGGGGTAATATGGACCCCCCCCCACGTGTTGTAGCTATCGGGAGGGGGTATATCGACAACAACAATGACGACACTACATCTATGTCCCACAAGTGACGTGGGCATCGACGCCCGCGTCACTTGTGGGACGTGGATGTAGTGTCCGACACCGATGGCCACATGTATCTCACACCGACGGCCGAGCGGTCGAGGGTCAAGGAGTCGAGGATCGCCGAGGGGTCGGGAGGTTGCCTACTGTCAAAGGATTCAACAAAACCATGTCTTCATCATTAGGCGAAAGTAACAGGTGCATGATGGTACGAAGCTCTCCAAAGTTATTTTGGAACGGAGTCCCAGATAGGATAATTCGCTTTTTGGTACAAAGTTCAGCAAGAACCTTCCAAATATCGTTATTTGGAAGGCCTTTGCTGAAATTCGTACAAAAAGGCAAATTATCCTATCCGGGACTCCATTCCAGAATAAGTTTGGAGGTCTTCGTACCATCATGCCTGGTTACTTCCGGCTAATGATGAAGCCATGGATTTCTTCAATACTTTGACACTAGGAAACCTCCCTCGACCCCTCGAACCCTCGACGACCCTGGAACCCTCGACCCCTAGACGACCCTGGAACCCTCGACCCTCGATCCCTCGACCCTATAGAACCCTCGAACCCTCGACCCTGAAACCCTCGACCCTTGACCCCTTAACGACCCTCGACCCTCTACCCTAGTTCCAGACCCTCGACCCCTCGGCGATCCTCGACACCCTCGTTCCCGATAAAAATTAAGAAGAAGAAGAAGAAGAAGAAGAAGAAGAAGAAGAAGAAGAAGAAGAAGAAGAAGAAGAAGAAGAAGAAATAGGAGAAGAAGAAAGGAATAGTTAGAGGAGAAGATCGAAGAAAAAAAGAAGAAAAAAAGAGGAGAAGAAGAAAGGAATAGTGGAGAGGAAGAGAAAATAGCTTCCTCTCCACTATTCCTTTCTTCTTCTCCTCTTCTTTTTCTTATTTTTTCTTCTTCTTATTTATTTCTCCTTTTCTTCCTCTCCTCTTGTTCTTTCTTTCCTCTTCTTATTTTCTTCTTTCCTATCCCTCAACGTCCCCACCTCTCTCATGAACAAAAAAAAATCTGTGAATTAAAAAAACATCATGTTCTATATTTCTTCTTTTCCTCTATTCTTTTCTTCTTCTCCGCTCTTTTTCTTCTTTTTTCTTCTTCTTATTTATTTCTCCTCTTCTTTTCCTCTCCTCTTCTTCTTTCTTTCCTCTTCTAATTTTCTTCTTTCCTATCCTTCTTTTTCTAAAATTGTAATTTTTGCATATATAGAACTTTTCTAAAATTGTAACTTTCTATATATGAACAAAAAACTTTCTATGAAAAAAAAAACATTTTTAACATATATATTTAGCAAATTCTAGCCACATACATCACATACACATATACATTATAGCCACATACACATATACATCACATATGAACAAAAAAATAAATTAATAAAAATAAAAAAAACATATTGCAACATATGAACAAAAACATATAGCCACATACATACATACACATTATATATATATATGAAAAAAAATTAAACTAATAAAAAAACAGAGCCGGGCAGAGGGGCATGGCGGCCGCGGTGGCACCGGCGGGGCAGGGCAGGGCAGGGGCGCAGGAGCAAGGCAAGGCAGGGGCGCGAGGCAGGTGCTCACAGGGGGGTGGCGGGGCACGGTGGGCGGCGTTGGGGCGCCGGGAGCGGCGCCGGCGTCGGGGCAGATGGCGTCGAGGGCGACGGCGACGGCAAGTTGAGCAGCCTGACGGCGTCGGAGGCGGCGATGATAGTGAGGTGGACCAGCCTGACGGCGTCGGAGGCGGCGGCGACGACGAGGTGGAGCAGCCTGACGGCTCGGCGGCGACGGCGACGAGGCAGAGCAGCGGGCGTCGGGCGGAGAAGAAAGGGATGGATTTTGGAGAAACTACTAAGTGCTGCTTATATAGCAAAGCCATTGGTCCCGGTTCGTGGCACCAACCGGGACTAATGTCCCCCTTTAGTCCCGGTTGGTGCCACCAACCGGGACCAAAGGCCTCTTTTCAGCAGCCCAAAGGGTGGTAAGCGGCGGCTTTTGGTCCCGGTTGGTGGCACCAACCGGGACTAAAGGGGGGCATTAGTCCTGGTTGGTGCCACGAACCGGGAACAATGCCCCCTTTAGTCCCGGTTGGTGCCACCAACCGGGACCAAAGGCCTTGTGCTGCCCCGCGCCCAAAAGTTTAGTCCCACCTCGCTAGTTGAGAGGGAGCCGCACTTGTTTATAAGGTGCGGTGCGCCTTCCCGCTCGAGCTCCTCTCTAAAGCAGGCTTTCGGGCCTAATTGTGCAATCTGTGCCTGTGGGCCTACTGGGCCTCCCGCGGGCCTGAATCCTGGCCCATGGTAGGGTTTCTAGTCGTATTCAGGCCGTGGGGGCCCACTAGGTGGCACTTTTTTTGTTTTTGCTTTATTTTTTACTTCTTTTTGCTTTTAGTTTTAGAAAAATTATAAACTTTCTGTTAGTGCCATTAGTTTTCAAATTTGAAAACACTTTTTTTGTTTTCTTTGTTTCTTTATTCATTTTATTTTGTTTCTACTTACAACAAAATACTTATTGTTGCTATTTTTATTTTTTTTCTAGTTCTTTTGTTTTGTTTTCTGCATTATTTTTTTTGGTTTTTTGCTTTATTTTTTATTTCTTTTTGCTTTTAGTTTTAGAAATAATATAAACTTTCTGTTAGTGCCATTAGTTTTCAAATTTGAAAACACTTTTTTTTTGTTTTCTTTGTTGCTTTATTTATTTTATTTTGTTTCTACTTACAACAAAATACTTATTGTTGCTATTTTTATTTTTTTTCAAGTTTTTTTGTTTATTTTGTTTCTACTTACAACAAAATACTTACAACAACATTAGAGAGGGACGGGCTTATAAACCGGTGTGAGCGCCCTTCGGTTGGCGAGGTTTTCAAATTCATAGTTTTCAAATGAACTCTGAAAAAGTTGGCATAGCATGTGCATGTACAAAACGGACAATGGTATCATACTCATCTGTTACAAAGTTGGCATGGTATCATCATAATAGTTGCGGGAGAAAGTCTTCACTTTTTCTTTGCTTATGTCGTTTGCTTATTGCGCCGTAACCATGGATAATCTTCATCGTTTATCAGGATGCTTGGGTCAGCCTTGACTTTGAAGGGAGGAATTTCATGAAACTTTTCATACTCTTCAGACATGTCTGTCTTGCCCTCCACTCCCAGGATGTCCCTTTTTCCTGAAAGAACTATGTGGCGCTTTGGCTCATCGTATGATGTATTCGCTTCCTTATCTTTTCTTTTCCTCGGTCTGGTAGACATGTCCTTCACATAGATAACCTGTGCCACATCATTGGCTAGGACGAACGGTTCGTCAGTGTACCCAAGATTTTTTAGATCCACTGTTGTCATTCCATACTATGGGTCTACCTGTACCCCGCCTCCTGACAGATTGACCCACTTGCACTTAAACAAAGGGACCTTAAAATCTACTCCGTAGTCAAGTTCCCATATGTCTACTATGCAACCATAATATGTGTCCTTTCCCCTGTCGGTTGCTGCATCAAAGCGGACACGACTGTTTTGGTTGGTGCTCTTTTGATCTTGGTCAATCGTGTAAAATGTATTCCCATTTATCTCGTATCCTTTCCAAATCATTACAGTCGAAGATGGTCCCCTGGACAACAAGTACAGCTCATCACAAACAGTGTTGTCACCTCTGAGACGTGTTTCGAACCAATTGCTGAAAGTCCTGATGTGTTCACATGTAATCCAGTCGTCGCACTGCTCCGGATGTTTGGAGCGCAGTCTGTTCTTGTGTTCATCGACATACGGGGTCACCAAGGTAGAGTTCTGTAGAACTGTGTAGTGTGCTTGAGACCAAGAATATCCGTCCCTGCATATTATTGAGTCCCTTTCAAGCGTGCCTTTTCCAGTCAGTCTCCCCTCATACCGTGATTTAGGGAGACCTATCTTCTTAAGGCCAGGAATGAAGTCAACACAAAACCCGATGACATCCTCTGTTTGATGGCTCATGGAGATGCTTCCTTCTGGCCTAGCATGGTTACGAACATATTTCTTTAGGACTCCCATGAACCTCTCAAAGGGGTACATATTGTGTAGAAATACGGGCCCCAGAATGACAATCTCGTCGACTAGATGAACTAGGACGTGCGTCATGATATTGAAGAAGGATGGTGGGAACACCAGCTCGAAACTGACAAGACATTGCGCCACATCACTCCTTAGCGTTGGTACGATTTCAGGATCGATCACCTTCTGAGATATTGCATTGAGGAATGCACATAGCTTCACAATGGCTAATCGGACGTTTTCCGGTAGAAGCCCCCTCAATGCAACCGGAAGCAGTTGCGTCATAATCACGTGGCAGTCATGAGACTTTCGGTTCTGGAACTTTTTCTCTGGCATATTTATTATTCCCTTTATATTCGACGAGAAGCCAGTTGGGACCTTCATACTGAGCAGGCATTGAAAGAAGATTTCTTTCTCTTCTTTCGTAAGAACGTAGCTGCCAGGACCTTCATACTGCTTCAGAGGCATGCCCTCTTTTTCGTGCAAGCGTTGCAGGTCCTCCCGTGTCTTCCCATACACGCCCAAGAAGCCTAGCAGGTTCACGCAAAGGTTCTTCGTCACGTGCATCACGTCGATCGAAGAGCGGACCTCTAGGTCTTTCCAGTAGGGTAGGTCCCAAAATATAGATTTCTTCTTCCACATGGGCGCGTGATTCTCAGCGTCATTCGGAACAGCTAGTCCACCGGGACCCTTTCCAAAGATTACGTGTAAATCATTGACCATAGCAAATACGTGATCACCGGTATGCATGGCGGGCTTCTTCCGGTGATCTGCCTCGCCTTTGAAATGCTTGCCTTTCTTTCGACATTGATGGTTGGTCGGAAGAAATCGACGATGGCCCAGGTACACATTCTTCCTGCAGCTTCCCAGGTATATACTATCGGTGTCAAGTAAACAGTGCGTGCATGCGTGGTATCCCTTGTTTGTCTGTCCTGAAAGGTTACTGAGAGCGGGCCAATCGTTGATGGTCACGAACAGCAACGCCTTTAGGTCAAATTCCTCTTTTTTGTGCTCATCCCACGTACGTACACTGTTTCCATTCCACAGCTGTAAAAGTTCTTCAACTAATGGCCTTAGGTACACATCAATGTCGTTGCCGGGTTGCTTAGGGCCTTGGATGAGAACTGGCATCATAATGAACTTCCGCTTCATGGACATCCAAGGAGGAAGGTTATACATACATAGAGTCACGGGCCAGGTGCTGTGATTGCTGCTCTGCTCCCCGAAAGGATTAATGCCATCCGCGCTTAAAGCAAACCATACGTTCCTTGGGTCCTTTGCAAACTCATCCCAGTACTTTCTCTCAATTTTTCTCCACTGCGACCCGTCAGCGGGTGCTCTCAACTTCCCGTCTTTCTTACGGTCCCCACTGTGCCATCGCATCAACTTGGCATGCTCTCCGTTTCTGAACAGACGTTTCAACCGTGGTATTATAGGAGCATACCACATCACCTTCGCAGGAACCCTCTTCCTGGGAGGCTCGCCGTCAACATCACCAGGGTCATCTCGTCTGATCTTATACCGCAGTGCACCGCATACCGGGCATGCGTTCAGATCCTTGTAGGCACCGCGGTAGAGGATGCAGTCATTAGGGCATGCATGTATCTTCTCCACCTCCAATCCTAGAGGGCATACGACCTTCTTTGCTGCGTATGTACTATCGGGCAATTCGTTATCCTTTGGAAGCTTCTTCTTCATTATTTTCAGTAGCTTCTCAAATCCTTTATCAGGCATAGCATTCTCTGCCTTCCACTGCAGCAATCCGAGTACGGTACCGAGCTTTGTGTTGCCATCTTCGCAATTGGGGTACAACCCTTTTTTGTGATCCTCTAACATGCGATCGAACTTCAGCTTCTCCTTTTGACTTTCGCATTGCGCCCTTGCATCGACAATGACCCGGCGGAGATCATCATCATCGGGCACATCGTCTGGTTCCTCTTGATCTTCAGCATCTTCGCCCGTTGCAGCACCATCGTGCACATCGTCTGGTTCCTCTTGATGTTCAGTAGCATCACCGTATTCAGAGGGCACATAGTTGTCATCGTACTCTTTTTCTTCGCCGTTTTCCATCATAACCCCTATTTCTCCGTGCCTCGTCCAAACATTATAGTATGGCATGAAACCCTTGTAAAGTAGGTGGGTGTGAAGGATTTTCCGGTCAGAGTAAGACTTCGTATTCCCACATATAGGGCATGGACAACACATAAAACCATTCTGCTTGTTTGCCTCAGCCACATCGAGAAAATCATGCACGCCCTTAGTGTACTCGGAGGTGTGTCTGTCACCGTACATCCATTGTTGGTTCATCTGCGTGCATTATATATAATTAAGTGTGTCAAAAATCATTACAGAACATCATGAATAGATAACTAAGTGACCAAATTAATAGAAGTTCATCATCACATAAAAACCAAAGTACATACATAGTTCTCATCTAACAACATAAAGCTCTGCAGAGCATCTAAATTAATTAAACCATACATTGAAACTATGTAAAACATTTCAATGCGAAAACAAATGCGATCATAATCGCAACCAAGGTAACAACTGATCCAACGGCATAATGATACCAAGCCTCGGTATGAATGGCATATTTTCTAATCTTTCTCATCTTCAAGCGCATTGCATCCATCTTGATCTTGTGATCATCGACGACATCCGCAACATGCTACTCCAATATCATCTTCTCCTCCTCAAGTTTTTTTATTTTTTCCTTTAAGAAATTGTTTTCTTCTTCAACTAAATTTAACCTCTCGACAATAGGGTCGGTTGGAATTTCCGGTTCAACAACCTCCTAGATAAATAAAATCTATGTCAGTTGGTCAGCATAATTTTCATAAACAATAAATGAACTGATAGTTATGAAAAGATAATATATACCACATCCGAATCATAGACAGGACGAGGGCCGACGGGGGTGGATACCAAAACCATCGCACTATATAAGATGCAATAATAAAAGTAAGAAAATAATACAAGTATCTATCTAAACATACAAGTAAGAATATTTTTCCTTTCAGAAAGAAGATAAGAACAAGAGGCTCACCACGGTGGTGCCGGCGATGAGATCGGCGCGGGCGATCGACGGCGGTGAAGACGGGGACGGGGCGTGACGGACCGCTAAACCTAGATAAATATTGAGGAAAATGGAGCTTGGCGGTCGAGCTTGGAGAGGAGAAACCTTAAGTAGTGTGGCTCGGGCATTCCATCGAACACCTTGTGTGCATAGGAGGTGAGCTAGAGCACCACCAAGCCCTCTCCCCCTCGGCCAGAAAAAACAGAGCAGTGTGCTCTGCTCTTGCGCAAGGGGGTATATATAGGCACCACCATTGGTCCCGGTTGGTGGCATGAACCGGGACTAAAGGTAAGCCTTTGGTCCCGGTTCAAGCCATCAACCGGGACCAATAGTGGTGGGCCAGGAGCCAGGCCCATTGGTCCCGGTTCGTCCCACCAACCGGGACCGAAAGGTCCGGACGAACCAGGACCAATGGCCCACGTGGCCCGGCTGGCCCCCTGGGCTCACGAACCGGGACAAGTACCTCCATTGGTCCCGGTTCGTGGCAGAACCGGGACTAATGGGCTGAACCGGCCTGGGCCATTGCCCCCTTTTCTACTAGTGGTAGGAGGATATGATGTTGGGATGGCACACAAGTGTCGAATGAAGGCAATGACTATCAAGTCCAACTTGCATTGGGGGCATATGTAAGGAGGTTGTTGCATCCTCGGAAGTCAAATCACTCGAAGTGTGTGTCTGTGTGTGTGCGCGTGTGCTTCGTGTGTGTGTGTGTGTGTGTGTGTGTGTGTGTGAGAGAGAGAGAGAGAGAGAGAGAGAGAGAGTGCGTGTGATTGGAAATGATACCTATACGCCTCCATGCGAAATCCAAACTGACAAATGCACATCCACTTAAAATTTCTTTGGTTTGTATTGAAGCTTATGCATGTGCAATATACTAGTCAAGAAAGTACAATCAAATGAACAAAATATTACAATTACAAACATGTCAACATTCTAACTATTCGAAGTCCTATACAGGAAAAATAAAAAGGCATAGGATGTTGGCGCCCTCTTCCCGCTCTCCCAACAATGTTCACATACGCCTCTGGCCTTCTTCTGAATCTCCAACAGCTCGCCGCCACCAAAACTACCCCCATCCCCTCTAGCCTAACAAACCGCCATTATCTTCTCTCCTAGCTCGATGCACACACAATTAGTCTTTCTGTGCCAGCATCAGACGATTCTACTTTTAGTTGCTTCTCTCCTGATGTCTCTGATTCACATATGTTTGTTAAATTTTTTTCACTTCATCACGCATCATCTTGTCTTTTGCATCCTTATTCATAATCTAACAACTAAAATTAAGGAGCCCATACAGCTCTTGTGAACAGACTTATATTTCAAGAAACCATTATTCACACCAGCTAAGGTTGGTGTAGCATTTATTTACTTGTTGATTTTTATTTGTGATGTTTTTCTTTCGTCGAATGTCTATAGATATTTCTTTTCATCACTACCAAGTGATACATGTCCACTATTCCTAATTAGAAAATATTTATATATGCTGATTTAAGTTTCATTACTTTTGTATTTGAAGCTTAAGCACTAATCAAATATTATTCCTACCAAATTGAAATAGAGGTTGCCCACCATCCAAAAATGAGACTGTCTTCGAATTGGAAACAAAACATGAAAAAGATTCGAAACGCGTTACTGACCGCATGTTTAGTTTACATTGTAGTAACCCAAATAGAGTCATGGAATGATCTATATGTTTTTTGTGCAAAGCACAAACAAATAAAATACTTATACCCCAAACTTTTCTTTTGAATTGTCATACACCCCAAATAGACAAATGTATATCCAATTAAAATTGTTTTCGTTGAATTGAAGCTTATGCATATAGACTACTGCTAGTGAAACTGTGCAATCAGATGAAAAAATGATTACTAGTGCGTACGTGCCAACAATCTAACTGATCCAAGTCCTATACAAGTAAAAAACGAAAAGGCATGCTCAGTGCATCATGACGCTGTCGAAGCAGTTTAGGCTGTCGAAGGCTAGCTGGAATCCAGCATGCCGCTGCAACGTCGAACCTCCGGAGTATCCCTGCTTTTTCTCCTCGGCGTCCGCATTGTGAGCCGCCGGTTTGGACGTGCCACCGGAGACCAGCTTGCTGACCAAGCCGGTTGTCATCACATACGTACTGTATCAGTCGAGGGGCGCATTGCAGAAGACAAGCACCGTCAAGAACATCTCCATGGCCATGGATCCTGCTGGCTTCGATCATGCACCTACACAACTCCCTGACTCGATCCCTCCTGCTGATCACCGGATCGAGAGATCAACACTGCTTGTTAGATTGGGTGCTAATTCTCTTCTATGTTTGTGTTGTGGCCGAATGGAACGCCGGGGTGGAGATTTTATAGGTTCGCGGCCTCGCACACCTCATCCATGGATATTGGGTCAGCTAGGATACTCAAGTCGGGGGCCTCGAGGCCAAGCTCCTCCCGATTTAGGTCGTTTGTCACCGTGGCACCATCAGGGGCGGAGCCAGCGTTTTTT
>NC_041386.1:689207117-689209533 GCF_002162155.2 Triticum dicoccoides
TTTTGCATGGTAATACGTGTCTCATTCATATCATAAAGAACAAAGTACAAGTCACGTAAAGACTGACATGACAAAACCGAAAAGATAGCATAACATCTCTGAGGTTGACACCAACGCCCGTCACCTATCTCCGGCACCACCACAGTAGCCACCGAAGAAAAGAATGACGAATCACCTTCTCACCCGAGCTCGACGCGGCTCCATCGCTGATATGCAGCTTTGCGGACCTCCAAGGTGGCTCACCAAAAGTGAAGCCCTTACCGTTGAACGAATCAGACCTGGGAAACACCCCGGACATGCCATCGAACTCCAGATGTAGCACTCCACCATGACTAAAACGCCGAAGGAGGAAACCATATCTGCCATCCACGAACCACGAGCCCAGCACATGCTCCGTCTTCCAGATGTCGTCGATGCAGACCACAATCTGCATCCGCTCCTGGACTACCTCCCAAGCTCCACGCCGACGCTGGAGCAAACGCCGTCGCAACGGCGGAGCCCAAGGACACAGGTCCACCACGAGGATGCCGCCGCCGCCACGCCATCCTTACTTGAACAGACTGGTTTCCAAATCCATCCCCAACCATAGGACCGATGGCCTCGTTAGGAAAGGATCTGAAAAAAATTTATTCAGCGTTGTCATCGTCGCCGCCGAAGCAAAGACTATGAACAACCTAAAAACATAGACTACAAGAGAGTAAAAATGATCCACACGCGTGGATCCGGCGACCCCCCTCACCACCGACGACCGAGGTCGCCGGCGGAGGGGAGCCGCCGGAGAGCGGCGTTGAAAGATCGGCCTCCCCTGGCAGTGGCTAGGGTTCCAGCCGCCAGGGACGAGATATCCGCGTGCGTGCGTTGGGGGATTTGCTGTGCGTGCGGAGCCAGCGTTGTGGCGTTGGGTTCAAGTGAACCCAACGATTTTCTACTGCCATGTACGCGTATGTAGCTTATCATGTGCGTGAAACCATTAGAAAATCAAGGCTGCACCCATCGGAATTTGGAATCCACAAGCGAAAGCCTTTTTGTCCAGAAAAAATCTTCACGGGAGTAACCCAGCTAAGGCCCATACGTAAACTGCTACTGTCCCGTCTGTGCGTTAGATGATGACTCGTAACGCATTGTCTCAAAAAAAAGATGACTCGTAACGCATCAGGTCGGATGTGTTGTGAATCGACGACTCTCACTCGTCAAGACTTACCGCGGTCTTCCCTCTACTCCGCCTCTCCCCCTCTTGTTCGCCCATCGCGGCGACGGCGCATCGCCTAGTGTTCGCCAGCCAGCCCCAAGAAAGCAACAGCAGGTCAGCTTGCAGTACAAATTCAAGATACTAATAGATCAGCACATATTCTTCTTCTTATGCATGTTCTATTTAGCCTAGCCTTTGCCCTAATTTTCTAACAACTTTTCCTGAACTTTGATTGATCTCAGCGGTGGAGCAATATTTCTCAAAGAGAAACCAATCACCAGATTCAGATTATGATGTAGGCACTTCAAGGCCACCTGTTAGATGCAGGTAAAAATGCCTCAAACGTCATTGATGCAAGTACTCTTACAGATTTCGAAAAGAGAAAAATCCATCTATGTAGAGAACTGATATTAAGATGATTCATCTATTATTTGTGTTGCCGCCTTTTTTACAGATCATAACGAGGGGCAAGTTGTGAGTGATGCATTGGTAATTAATTAACTCGAATGGTCGAAAGGGAGCACACTATAATGTGAATGATTGTACATGCTTCTTTTGATTTATGGTATTATACACTTTCAATGTAACTTGATTATTTTGCCGGTGTTTTCGGGAAGGAGAAGCTACACCTGAAGCTATGAAGTTATTTTTGGAATTACTCTATTCACAATATGTAAACAAGAGATTTTTATAATATCATCCAACTGGTATGTCTTGCTGTTTTTCTTTGCAAATGTTATATTGTTTTGTTTCCAATGTATAAATATAAGTGCTATCATATCTGTATTTGGGTGCTAGCCTCGTTCTATGGCAGTGTGAGATTGGACACTGTACTTAATTATGCCATACTAATTTTTCACAATAAATCAGTCATGAACCCATTGGCTCGATTTCCTGGCTCCGCCCCTGGGCACCATTACCCATGACCTCCGAGAAGTGATCATGAATGATCTCCTCCTTACATTTATGGTCAGTTACCCATTCATGATTGTGCCTGATTCGATGAATGTGCTCCTTGCATCCTGTAGCGCTGACCCGTCAGCGGAATAATTTGGTGTTGGCATTACTATCACAGAGGTTGAAAATTCTCGCGCATCGGTTTTTTTCTTGTATGCTCAAGGACCGCAAAGGCCACAGCATGCATCTTCAGCCTAGCCCGGAGAGCCAACTCCTTGGGCAAAAGGAGCAGCGCATCATGTGCCATGGCAAGGTTTAGGATCACCAAAA
>NC_041386.1:689209828-689241430 GCF_002162155.2 Triticum dicoccoides
CTAGCTCCTCCACTGGCCCTAGAGGTCGTGAAAAACCATCTTGTCCACAAAAGGGCTGTGTGGTGAACAACCTTTGCGGTCATCAACAACCATCTTGTGCCATGTCAAGGTGTGGGGTCACCAAAAGGGCTGCGTGTAGGATTACCAAAAAGGCTTTTGCACTAAAAGTAAAAATGTCTTGAGTCACCCATGTCCATATAAAAAACACTAGAATAGCGATGTGCCAATTGTTCAAATAACACAACATGGAAATCTACTGATTTTATGTGACATAGTAACCAGAAAAAGCAGCTATTGTTTACATTCAACATTAACTAATTAGGTGCGGGAAATATGCAACCATCAAGATTCACCAAGATTATAGCGGATTCAGGATTTTATTCCCGGTCTCCATCAATTCTATTGTGCTTATCGGATGTGTTCATGTGCTTGTGTGATTGTGTGAAGTGGCTGTGTGATGCACATGCTCATGTGTGTGTGTGTGTGTGTGTGTGTGTGTGTGTGTGTGTGTCATGTGTTTAATGATTACTCACTTAACAAGAAAAATCCATGTGTGAATGAACATGAGAGGTTTTTGTTTCTGTACTTTCTTTGCTTCATCTGTACCTTCCAATGATGTTTTGATTGTCAAAAGGATAACAAGAAATAGACTAGCGGTGATCCTCACAAATGTATGGGAACTGCTTTCCTAGAATCAGTGTTATTCACGTAATTTGGTTTTTATCTCAGATCTAGGCATCACTGGTGTCATTCAAGTGAGTGGATCCGATAGGTTCCGTATGTAAATAAATTGTAGGGAGGCTCTCATGGAGAACATGAGAAGAACAAAACTAGAAATTTGGTCCGTAAATAAAAGACATGAAACTGGTGAGGAGAAAGCAGGGGATCCTCCACTTGCCATGCCTACTGAGAAAGAAGGAAAACTGATTGATGGTGTCATGATGGGCGCACTTGGTACTCCTTTATTAAACATAAGGCATGTTGTACATGAAACATAAGTATGAGTAACTAAAGTATGGGCAATGGCAATCTTCCAGGTGTGGTGTCATGATGTTTGTTATCTCCTTTCTTGGCCTTGCTATATACGTTGTTACTATGCTAGGCACACGTAGCACTAGCACCAACCATTCAAGGGGAAAAAACTAGCACCAACTACTGCATGCCATTAAAGGCCAAACTCCTGTAGTTAGGCCAAGAACCGGGCCGCTTTCATCCCATAAAAAAAATTGTTATGGCGCTGCTAGAAGGAGGGCGCGAGAGAACCGGCCGGGGGCCTTTTTGCCCACGGCCGGGCAAGAGGGAAGGGATTTCCTTCTTAATTCTTGCTTGATTAGATTGATACATCTCCTCTCTTTATATAGAGAGGTTTACTTGACTCCCAAGCAAGGCTTACTTGACCCCTAAGCAAGCGACTCTTATCTCTAATTAACCCTAAGACTAATGGGCCCATTAGACCCATTACGCACTCTAACACTACACCCCACCTGGACATGCAGCTTGTCCTTGAGCTGCAGCCTAACCAACTTATAACCATGACTCGACGCAACACAAATCTAACACCTAAAAACAAGCCTTTTACATCTCGGCTTGTTTTATTATTCTCAACCTGAAATAGACTGGGACACTTTATTTTGGACCCCATAACAAAAAGAGGACACCATCCGCACGTTGGACACGCACGTGTACAGCCACCTGGATCCCATGGACACCACCTGGACAAAAGGAGTGCATGTGTATGACCACCTGGAAGTGGCCGCAAGAGTGACCAGCAGAGGCGCCCTCGCCGCGGCCGGTGGCGGAATGCAGTGGTGCTACGCGGTGCGCTGCAGTCGGTGACACCATGCCTTCTCCCTGCCGGACGGCTGTTGGTTTCCACCGCACAGGGAAGAGTGGAGGGCTTGCGATGGAGAATAACGAGGAGGGGTGTGCCCCCCCTACCGCCGATGTCACAGACTTTGAGGTCGCTGCCCGCGGGGAAAACAGTATGCCCGCCGCCCGTGGGGGAAACCGCATGCCCAAGATCCCCAATGCAGCGGATGAGATCGAGGTCCTTTGCGCAGCTAAGGGCAACTTGGAGGAGCGGCAGCTGCAGACCACGCATCTCCCGCGCACGTCGACGCGCTAGGAGGCCGCGCGCAGCAGTCTGCAGCCTCATCGCCGCCGACACGTGGCGGATAGTGATCCAAGACGGAAACGGTGACGGCGACGGCGGGGACTGGACTTGGTGAAGCGGGACTCCCGCCGGTGCATTCGATGCGGGACCGGAGCTGACAGGCGGTGGCTGCTGCAGCCGCAACGGCTGTTGGGGTGGCGCACCGGGCAGCGGCTGCTGAGGCGGAGCGCCGGGCGCGGCGGAGACCGCCAGGCGTGGCGGCTGCCACTGCAGCCCGGGCTGGGCGATGGTGGCGATGGATGGCAGCTGCAGCGGCCCAACGTGCGCGGCGAAGGCCGCCTGGTGCGGCGGCTGCCACGGCAGCCATAGCGGCGCGGGGGCGGCGATGGGCGCTGGAGGCGTAACGGGAGCCGGCGCCGGCCACTGCGGGGCGGTGGTGGGCGGCGGCGGCAGCTGCAGCTGGGGCTGCAGCGTCCCAGCGAACACCGCGGAGGCCCCTGGATGCGGCGAGTACCACGGCAGGCCCGACGGCCCGGTGGCGGCGGTCGGTGGCAGGGGCGGCGGCGGCCCGTAGGGGCTGGCCAGGTATAGCCGGATCCCCTGGACGGCTGTGACGAGGTCGTTGAGGACCCCGGTGATCTCCTCCGGGGTGTAGGCGACGAGTGGTGGTGCGGTGGAGATGGTCGGCAGCGGAAGCGACGGGGTGGGCGGCGGCGAAGACATGATCGGAACTGAGCTACCTGATACCAAGTTGTTATGGCGCTGCTAGAAGGAGGGCGCGAGAGGGCCGGACGGGGGCCTTTTTGCCCACGGCCGGGCAATAGGGAGGGGATTTCCTTCTTAATTCTTGCTTGATTAGATTGATACATCTCCTCCCTTTATATAGAGATGTTGACTTGACTCCCAAGCAAGGCTTACTTGACCCCCTAAGCAAGCGACCCTTATCTCTAATTAACCCTAAGACTAATGGACCCATTAGGCCCATTACGTACTCTAACAAAAACACATTGTGATTCACCTCTTCTCTTACCATCATATTTTCCTTCTACCCTGACGGCACATCAATAGGTGGCTGTCTAAGATGTATTAGGAACACGGTGGAATTGGAGACATTGGGAGCAGGGCGGAGCCAGAAAATTTAGCCGATGGGTCATTCATTGCCTCACCGTGAGAAGTTTTTTTCCCGAAAAGGAGATTAGCACCCATGGCCTCTATGTCAGTTGATGCGCATAGCCAACTACGTGATTTGATATGAGTTCATTAGGTACGCAGTCCAATTTCAGAATGTCTTACAAAGACTAGCACTCATAGGCAACATAAAGAATATAATTGTTACTATCATATCACCAATCGCATATAATTGTTATATTAAAAAGAAAGTGCAGTACGTACCAGGTGGATGAAATTAATTGCAATTTTCTCATGCATCTTTCTGAAAAGAGTAAATAAAGATGCTAGTTAGTTTGACATGTTTAAAATAAGTACCATCAAGCAAAAAAAACATCAAACACATCATCATTGTAAGTGATAGTACACATATATCTCTCCACACTGTAAATTAGACAATGACCCTGGGTGGATAATCAAAATTAGGCACTGGTCTAAGGTTCGCTGGTTAAATATCCTTGTCTAATCTCATCTTGCTTCTTGTAGGATTTCTTATGTACTTTGATATTCTCTTCCGATCAACCCAATCATAAGGCAGACCATCTAAATTATTTTCTCTCTAATATAAGGCTTAGGGATACTACTTGCAACAACGATATTTGATCTTTTGTCAACATCGTCTAGCATTATTTTTGAACCTGGAAGTGGCAGCACCATTATCTGAACCTAGTGGCTGGTGATTGATTTCTTTTTAGAAAGTATATTTGATAACCTGGATCAATCAAAGTTCACGAAAAGGTAGTGAAAAATCTAGGGTAAAGATGATTAGAGGGATCCGAGGAAGATGTGGTGATGTGATCTCAATGCCTTGAATTCGGACTAGGGTCTGTCATTGCCGGCTTGTCTCCGATGACCGAACCATGGGTGAACAACTGGATGGGGGAGACGAGACAATTGTGGGAGTCGCAGTTGGAAAGCAAATTAAGCCATCAAGTCAAATCACTATGTGTGGCCTGCGTTCTGCGCTTACGAGACATGGGATCCATCAAAAATCGATCCAATCCAGTCAATTTACTCGTGGCCCTTTGTTTGCGCTAATTACGCTATAATATTTTATACGGACTGAAATGCTTTGTGCTTGTGCATTGACATTCGATGGGTTCAGGCTTCACATTTTACTGGGTTCATACACAACGATTATGTATACACAGATACGTGGTAAGAAAAATTCGTTGAGTTCAGCTGAACCCAACGGCTGTACACTAGATCTGCCCCTGAGAGAAGCAACTCCTGTTTGGGCCGACCCATGTCCGGGTGGCCTGTTTTAAAATTTTCATTTTTCATTTTTTGTTTTCCTTTTCCGTCTTCGTGACTTGCGTCATAGTTTATTGTTAAATATAAATGTACGCTAACTCAAAAAAATTATCATGCATTTCAAAAATTGTTCATTTAATCAAAAAAATGTTCGTGAATTTCAAAAATTGTTTCACCAAAAAATTACAAAAATATGTTCGAGGATTCTAGAAAGATTCGAATGTTTTCAACCAATATTCACAATTTTAAAAAAGTTTGCAAATAGTATAAAATGCTCATGAACTCAGAAAATGTTCATGGTTTTAAAAAATGTTCCAAAATCTGTAAAAATGTCAAGGAGTTTGAAGAATGTTTATGATTTCAGACAAGTTCACGAAAGAAGTACAAGATTTTCAAAAAATGTCCACGATTTTCATGAAATTGAGAGTGACTGTACATCTCGGTGGTGCCGAAAAATGTGGTCATCAACATTGGAGATTATGAAAAAAATATCTCCCGTTGGCATTGCAACGCACAGGTCATTTTGCTATAATAATAACGGGGATATTGCTTCTGGTGGTAAGTCACCGAAATTGACTCCAAAGTTACAAAATATTGCCCACTAATACAACCTATATCTGATAAAAAAAATGTTTAACAACGGGCAATCCCCACCTGGTCCGGCCAATTCAGTAGGGACCTCCTATACCGCGCACTGCATGCTGGAGAAGATGCAATACGCCACTTTGGGTCGTCCCACGTCCGGGCTGCCTATTTCCAAATTCTGTTTTATTCGTTTTCGTTTATATTTTACATAAACTGGGACTTGAAAAAAATTCGAAACATAAAAAGAATCAGAACTTTGAATTAAAATGTTTTATCAATCAACAATGGTTCGTTATTTTGTAAACAAATGTTTGCTTATTTAAAATAATCTAGATTTTTAAAGCAAATGTTTGGGAAATAAAAAAATGTTCAGGATTTTTTATGAAAAGGTCGGTTATTAAACAATGTTAATGAAATTGAACAAAATGTCGCCAACTAAAATATATTCATGAATGGGAAAATATCCTAAAAATTCAAAAACTATTCCTGACTTACAAAATAGTTTATTCATTCATAGAAATGTTTGCTGATTTAAAAATGATCATGCATTTCAAAAGATGATTGTAAAATCAAACATAATGTTTGTTAAATCAAAAAATGATTGTGAATTCAAAAATTGTTCTAACAATTTCCAAAATAAATGTTCATCGATTCTAGAAATGTCCACTGATTAAAGAAAGTTGTTTAAAAAATGTTCACAATTTTTAATTTTTTTTGCAAAGAGTATAAAATGTTCATGAATTCAATTATTGTTATTGACTTTAGAAAATGTTTGAAATTTTTTAAAGTGTTAACAAATTTGAAAAATGTTCATGATTTCAAATATGTTACGAGTTTAAAATAAATTTCATGATTTCACGAAATTGAGAGTGATAGTTTATCTCGATGATGCAGCGAAATGTGGTCCTGGCCATTGAAGATTATGAAAAGAAAACTCCCGGTGCAACACACGGGCCCTTTTGGTAATATAAATCATGAATTCATGCCATGGAGAAAGTTTTTTACCTGCTACGACGCATGGTCACACAAGATCCCAGGCCCTTGCTCAAAAATAAAAAATAAAATAAATAACAAGACACCAGGCCTAGAATGAACAAAACCAAGCAGGACGGATAGAAAAGGAAAAATAAAACCGAACAAATTCGCCAACAACCCCGAAAGCCGCAAGGGGGAGAGAGGAAGGAAGAAAAAATTTGCATCGACAGCCCGCGTTGCCGCCTCTACCGTGAGATCCGCTCTCTGCCGAGCGCTCCTCGCCTCCTCTTCGTCCTCTTGTGCCGTCGGGGTCTTCCATAGATAGGTTAATGCTAGGTTGCCCAAGCGATCAATCAATAGGTGGGTGGGTGGCTGCGGGCGCGTGCTTACGTCAAGTTTCCCTACAGGTCAGCGACGGCGGGTTTGGAGACGTGGATGCCGGTGCATAGCGCGGCGGCGGCAGCATGCCTGGGATCCTGCATCACCCGAGGTAAACCTGTTGGCGCCGCCTCCTCGCAGCGCCGCTTCTTCAACCTCTCAACTCTCTCTTGTGGTTTCCCTCAACACACACCATGGAAGGGAGCTCAACACAGATACACACACGCACAAGGAAGAGCACAAAAGCTTTGCGAATGGCTCTGCTCCTTGGCGTACACATGGGCTACATTTTTTCTTCCAGCCCTCACGGCCGCTTTCCATTGCTCAATGTGACATATATATACACAGGAGGGCACACAGCCAGCATCACGTCCGGCCATCACGCGCACACTAACCGGCCAGCACATCCAGCCACTACTCCAACTAACTCCATGCATGATGCTAATCACTGACTACATGCACGTAATGCCATCCACTCCTATCCATGCGCCACCAACACACGGCCAAGAGCCACCGGCTTGGACTCATTCCATGCAAACTACACTGAATCATCCATGCACTAACTAACTAACCGAGTCACCTGACTAACTAGTACCGTACTGAACGTCACCTAACATGGTTTACTCCAACAAAACCTGCGCATAGCCTCCCTTCCACTATGAATATCTCCCTACAGAAGATAAGAAGAACAAAACTAGAAAATTGATTTTAAAAGAAGACAAAAATATAGATATGCATGGAAAATTTGGCGAAATCAACGAGTCTTGAACTTGCTTTGCACTTTTGAGGATGCCGACAAAGAAGGTAGATTATTCAACGGCATCATCACATGGGTACCTATAATCCTGTCGTACAGATAAGGTATGCTTTTATGATAAACATGAAGTATCAGTTTGAAGATAGACTCATGCCTTTATAGGCAATGTCCATCTTGTAGGCATGTGACATACATCAGTGGCGGAGCTAGCCAGCTGAAGGAGCCGGGGCAAAGTCTTTACATAGCGATGTTGCCCAGCATTTGTCCAAGTAATTAGTAATGCTAATCATGATTTGTTTGTATTGTTTAGTGAAGAATGGCTGGAGCAGCCCGGGCAGCTGCCCCAGGTCGCCGGGAGCTAGCTCCGCCACTAACATACACTACTAGGAAAAGGCTATATATAATATGGACATTAATGGCGCACCACAAATGTGGTGCGCCAATAATATATATTAATGGTGCATCATGTGTTGGTGCGTCATTGGTGTCCAAATACTAATGGCGCACCACATCCATGGTACGCCACTAGTAACAATTTTTTTTATTTTTTTTCAAAACTAGTAATGGCGCACTTGGCGCACCACTCCCATGGTGCGCCATTACTAACTTGGCCCAAAAATTCCACCGAATGCACCCCCAGTCTGCCTTTTCAGTTTAAAAAATAAATAAAAGAAAATGATGGAAATGTCAAAAAAATAAAAGAAAATAAGTTTCCCATGTGATATGTGGTCTACTTGTTGGAAAAATATACAAATATGAATTTCGACTTTATTTGCAAAATCTCTTTGAAATTTGTAAAATGGGCATAACTTTTGAATACGAACTCGGATTAAAAAGTTTTTTATATGAAAAATCATCTACTTGAAAAGTTACATCCGAATTTAACCGGGGGAACCCCGTTAAACCTTTTCAAAATCCTCAAAAACCTAACAGAAAAAAAGTTACGAGGCTTTTAAGATCTAGAGGGGGGAAAATGGAAAAAAAGTTCAAACTTACTAGTGGCGCACCATTTGCTAGGTGCGCCACTAGTAACAGAAAAAAAAATTGGTTTCAAATGTTTTTTTGGAATTTTTTTTTTCAAAAAATGATACGTAATATGACCGGGAAGTTTGAAATATTTTTCAAAATTTCATCATACTAATGAACATGAACAAAGTCCTAGACATCAACAAGGTTTAATAGGATTAATATGATAGATATATCAACAAGTGCCTGTTAAGTGAGATGGTGCTGGGGTTGGATAGAACTGCGAAGTTAAGCGTGCTCTGGCTGGAGTAGTGTGAGGATGGGTGACCTTCCGGAAAGTCTGACCACTTAGTGCGATTTGACTTGAGGTTAAGCATATTGACCCGAGATTAAGCAATAGTGACCCGAGATTAAGAAAAAAATGAAAAAAAATTCTAAAAAAATATTTGAAAAAAAATTGTTAGTAATGGCGCACCACTAAGTCAGATAGTAATGGCGCACCATGTGATATACTAATGGCGTACTCTCTGGTGCGCCATTAGTATACTAATGGCCTGATGCTAGTGGCGCACCTGTAGTGCGCCATTAGTAGCCAAAACAGGTGCGCCACTAGCAGGCCTTTTCCTAGTAGTGATAGTAGAAGTACATGATCGCTCCTTGTTGTCTCCTTGCATGATATGACTATATATTGCAACTTTGCGAGGCATAACATTCCTCATAGCAGCCTCAACAACCACTCTCTCTCCCATCAGAAAAAAAAACCTAGCGGGAACTACAACATGCCATGAAAGGCAAAACTCTTGCACTAATTCTAAAAAAACTGGCCGCTTCCATCCCATCAAAATTACATCGTTATTTGCCTATGCTCGTTCAACAACGTCTTCTATTCGGACATGCTAGCACATTAGATAGGTCACAATTAATCTAAGTTGTGTTGGAAACATGAGGGAATCAGAGCATAGTTTAGAAAACCAAACTGGTGATCGAACCGGTGATGCCGCCGGTTCAGGTTTTACCGGCCGGACCACCTGTTCACAAGTTTGAAGTATGGATTTATACCATAATTAATTTGTTTGTGTATTAGTTTCGTACTAAATAGATGTAAAATGCAATCATTTACTTAAATCTAACAAAAAAGTTGGCTGGCCAGGGTGATTATGGGGCCAAAGTTGCAATTTAAGCTCCTATATCTAGCCTCCTGGGTTCGAATCCTCTTTGATGCAGGTTATTTTTGTATTTTTGTGATGAGTGAAACTGGTTCAACCATCGGTTTTATGCCTCCAGTTTTCAACGGCGACGACTACAGCTCCAGGGCACTGGTCCTTCCAATGGTGCACGAAGACTTCCCGGATGTCATCGACAAGATCAAGCCGGCTCCAGTAGGGGAGCAACGACAGCGGCGCGTCGACGGCTCGTTCTGGCAACAATAGTGGTCTTTCGATGGCCTCTCGATGTAATTTTTACTATGTTTGAGATGCTTTGTACTTCGGGTAAACTCTTATGATAGATCTGATCATTTTCACACAAAAATCATGTGTGCATGAACATGCGAGGTTTTACTTTTTATTTATTTTTGCTTGATTATGCACCTTCCAATGGTGTTTTGATTGTCGAAAGGACAATGAGATTTATTATTGGTGATCTCCGTTGATTTCTAGGAGTTGCTTACGTAGCATCAGTTGTTCATAGAGTAACACCATAAGTTTTTTCACGAATTCGGTTGCCTGTCTCAGCTCTAACATCACTGATGTCGTCCAAGTGAGTTCGTTAGATGAAATGTATCACAGGTAAATAAACTCTACGAATATCTCCCTAGAGAAGAGAAAAATAACAGAACTAGAAATTTGATTTCGAAAAAAGACAAAAAATTCAAGATGTGTAGAAAATTTGGAGAAATCAACGTATCTTCCACTTGCCACATACTTTTGAGAATGCCGAAAACGATGGGAGACTATTGAATGACATCATCACATGTGTACTTGTACTCCCCTCTGACAGACACGGTATGCTTTATATAAAAGAATTGAAGTATGAGTGATTGAAAATGGAATCATGCCTTTATGAGCAATGATAAACTTCTAGTCATGTGAGATAGCAGAAATACATGGTCGCTCCTTATTGTCTCCTTGCCTGATACGGCTCTATAAATTGCAACTTTGCGAGGCACAATGTTCCTCATAGCAACCACAACAGCAACTCTCTCTTCCATCATGAAAAAAAGTAGCACCAACTATAAGAATCTGTTCGCTTCCATTCCCTAAAAAGTACATTGTTAGTCACCTATGCTTGTTACAACGTCTTCTATTCGAACATGCTAGCATATCAGGTAGGTGAAAAAGTAAGATGTATTGGAAAAATGAGGGAATGGAAGACATTAGGAGAGAAGCAACCGTTGCTATGCGGATCTAGCAGCCTAATGCAGTTTCCAATTCTCTACATGATCCACCATTCGTGCCTCCTTGCGGCACTAGGTATACAGACGATGCTTCTGAGGCGATATGGCCGTGAACTTCGCTAACGCTATCCATGAGTACTCGAGGAGCCGCATCATTCTACAATGCATTAAGAGCATTTTCTCTCCGGTGTAGCATTTTACGGTTGGTGTAGCGAAACCTTGCGATTCGGTCGAGACAGCACTATGACGATGTTCATGGCGACGCAGTGTTTCTTCGTCCGTTCTCCACTCTACCACTAAATACATTTCTACGTTGGTCGCGGCCTTGTTGCAAGTCCCTTTGGCAACACCAAAAGCAGCCCGCGAAAAAGGGGGTAGGAAGAAGAAAAAATGGCATCGTCGGCCCTCGCCGCTGCCTCCGCTGCAAGACCGGCTCTCCGCCTTGGTGCCCCTTGCCGCCCCGTCGTCCTCTTCTTCCATCGGACTGGAGTCGCTGGCATCCTCCGTAGGTAGGTTTCTGACTCCACCGCACTACTGTAGGGTAATCGTGGTCCGCCAACGTGGGCACCTGTGCCTGCGCCTCTGATGCCATTCCTCATGCCACCTCGCTATTGGTCCGGAAGTCAGCAACATCGGCTATACGTCCACGTCGCAGCACAATCCCTTCCGCTTCATCCACGACGCCCTCATAGAGCACCACAACAACCCTACCATTGGTGTCACCTCCTCAAGCCGCGGCTCTGCTCGCCTCTCCTTCTCCAATGAAGGCGAGTGGTTCCCTGTCAACGGACGCGGGCCAATCCATGACGAGGGGAACACACTATTCTTCGAGCGGCTGGTGCACGCCGACAACTCCTTCGTCACTCTCTTGGTCGACATGGCAGCTGGAGGTGGAGGCGTTTGACTACCCCTATGAGCTTTGGCCCCCGGAGGTGGTTGAATACGTCTTCTTGTACGTAGGAGATTTCTCTCTGCGGATGAGTACTGCTTCTAGGGCGAGTACAACAACGTACGTGCCCTCGTCAAGATCGTGCGCAACTACACCATTCTTCGAGCATCTCCAATAGTGGCTGTAAAAAATGCGCGCGCGCGGTAAAAGTTGGTTTTGGCGCGCGCGGGGTGGTTTCGCTCGCTCCAACGGGCGCGGGAAACTGAGGCACACGTGAAATGATAGCGCGTGCGCGAAAAAGCGGCCGGACGCGCGCTAGTTTGGCGCGCGGCGTCCGGTGCACTTTATAAGTGCAGCGCGCGCCACGCGCCCTCCCACTGCTCTCCACCTCGCCACGCGCCCTCTGCCGCTCTCTCACTGATCTTTCTCGCCTCGCCGCCACGCCGTCGAGGAGTTTCGAGCTACCACGGCGTCCGCGCGCGCCACTCCGGCGCCTTCTCCCCCGTGATCCGGTCTGGTAACATGCGCTTCGGCCTCGGCACTTTCAAGACCGCCCACAAGGCCGTCCGCGCGTACAACGCGGCAGCGTGGTGCCTCCGGTGGCCTCGCTGGGACATGAACTTCCTTGAAGTGCCGACGCGGGAGCTGGCGCAGGAGCTCGCGCCTCCCCATGGGTTATCACCGACGAGGATCTTCGCAACAACCGCAGGCGGGAGCACCGTCTCAGCCTCGCCGAGATGGATGAGGAAGCCATGGAGCTGTGGCGCCAACGCTTCCCGTAGGACGTCATCAATGAGCGCCAGTTCTTCGCGCGAAGGACGGAGGAGAGGGAGGAGAGGAGGGCGGAGCGAGCCGCCTATCGTGAGGACAAGTGTACGCAGGGCCGACCCTGGGCCAGGGCAGCAGGGGCGACGGCCCGGGGCCCAGCCAAACTAGGGGCCCCGACCTAGTGCTGCAACCAGCAGTGTATGTATAGATATGGGCCCTGATAAATTGGTGCAAATTAAAAGAAGCCTCTAGACAGGGAGGCCCGTCTAGGCAAAAGCCCAACAGCCGAGAGGCCTGAATCTTAAGGCACACATGCACATAGCGAGCGATTCTGTTCCTCATCAGACTGCGCCGACGCCAGTTCGTTTTCTCACCTGTTCGCCTCCACAGATCGGCCGATCGGGGCATTCGACGACTGCGAGTCTGCGACAGCTGCCACCGCCGGATGCTAGCACATAGGGTGCGTTGGCAAGGAATAGCAGGAGACAAAGGTAAATCTCTAGGTGAATTTCTCTTAGCCCTCAATCTTAATCTAGTGAATAGTGATTAATCTATAATCTTCTTTCTACGGCAGAGTTCCATCATATGTTGCTGCCGACTTGGTCGTGAAGACCTGGACTTGTTGTAATCTTATTTCCTTGATGATTGATGGATAGCTGAAGCATGAAGAACACAAATTGTCACTGATTTACTGCAACCTTCAGCCTTCAGGTGCCTTCTCTCCTTTTCTTGCAAACATGCTGCCCAAAAAATATTTATCTGGTTCCGAGAAAAGAAAAAAGAGGAAAATAACAGATAAGTCCATTGGATTGCAGAAGGGAGCTATGCATAAATATGTTATAAGGAATGAATCTACTGATAATCTTGATGAATTAGATGGCGCTGGACGTGATGAGTCCGCCGCCCCTCTCCCCTCCGCCGCCCCTCCCCTCGCGTCGCCTCGCCTGAGGCGACCCGGGGGCGAAACCCTAATCCCCTCCGCGCCTCCCCCTCCCTATCCCCTCCCTCCGCCGCCGCCTGAGGTGCTCGCCGGCCCGGCCGCACGACACCAATGAAGGTGGCGGCGGGGATCTGGTGGCTTCGCCTTCGCGGAGGGCCACGGCGTCCGGGGCGGCGGCTCCGATGGGCGGTGTCCGGCGTGGCCGGTGCGGCGGGCTGCGCCGGTAGGTGCTGGCGGGCTGCCTCCCTGGCCGTGCGGTCGGCGGGGGGGTGGCGGGCGATGGAGAGGCGGCGCCCCCGCGTGGGTCGTCCTGCGCTCCTGGAGAAGCTCCGTTCCTGCCCGTGATCTGCTCCGATCTGCGCCCTGCTCCAGCCCCTGGTGGCTTCGTCGCCGTCTTGGGGGATCTGGACGGACGGATCTGGTGGTTGGGCGTGATTCCGGGGGAAACCCCTGGCCGGCGCGGCGGCCTCACCAAAGGCGACGTCTTCGGCGCCGTGGTCCTTCCTGGAGGCTTTGGTGTGGTTCTCCCCTCCCACTTCTCCCTCGAGCACAGGTGAAGACCTGCCCTCCCCTTGCATGGTCGATGGCGGCATCCGGTGCCGTGATCCTTCTTGAAGGCGTCTTCCGGGGATTGCTCGTGTGGGGTGGAGCTGCTGGTGGCGTGGTGACGGTGTGAGGTAGCCTATTCTTATCAGTGGCGGCTGCCGTGGTCTCGGTCCAATCCCTGACCACTGCTTTGGCTATGCCCCTTTTGGCCTTCTCCATGGATCTTCGCCTTCGTCCGATGACTTGCGGTTGTGAGCCGTTTCGCTTAGCACTAATGTACTTGCCGTGGTGGAGCGGTACTTCATCTCACTCATTGATGGCGGCGAGGATCGGCGGCATGGCGCTGTGGAGGTTCGCCGCCCGATGCGCGGAGATGGACTCGCGCAGGAGGAGGTTGCTGTCTGGCGTCATGGTGACGCCGATGGCTGAGTGGCCAGATAAGGTAGAAACCTCGATATGATCTGAAGATGGACCTGCGGAAGATGGTGGCGACGACACACGAATGCGTCTGACCGGATTGTGCCCCAGACCCAGTATGTGGCTCGGCTGGGGATTCCGAATATGTTTCGGTTTCCGGCTTTTGATGTTAGGCTTAGGTGAGTGGTTCGGGTAGTGGCCTAGCTAGCACCCCTTCATCATTTTGGGTAGGAGTAGTGGCATGTGTTGCCAAGATGGTGGATTCAGACTTATTGTTGTAATACTTTGTAAGGTCCTCGAGAATAATCAATAATATGGCCGTATGCATCTCCCGGATGCAGAGGCCGGGGGTCATCCCTCTTTTCTAAAAAAAAAAGATGGCGCTGGACGTTTTAAATAGCGCGCTAAGCCTCTTAGCGGCGGACCTCTTCTAAATGCTATAGCGTGCTACAGCGATGCTATAGCGAGCTATTTAAAATGTTTGCTCATGTGTTTGGACAAAAGACTCTTAGCGCAAGACCTTTTCTAGATGCGTGCTATAGCGGAGCTATAGCGGGTTATTTAAAACCATGCCTGGTGCTGAAGAACAACAACCTGCTAAAAATGAGACCACATTTCTTAGAGCCGTTTCTCATGGTTACTGAAGGCCTGAAGGTTTGTTAGCATGCCATTTCTTTTTGTTTATGCTCTGTAACTTCTATGATATATGATTCAGACCTTAAGTATGGCATTGTTATCATATAGTATTATTTACCAAGACAAGGAAAATTACCACTGTTTATTGTAGCTTTGCAAAAAGAAAACTATCAATGTATGGAATCATTTTTTTGCCTCCAATTTAGCCACTGGGCCCATTCATTTGAGTTCGCCCCGGGGCCTCCGAAACTCCAAGACCGGCCCTGAGTGTACGGGAAGGCGGCCGCTCAATTCAACATCGACCTACAAGCAGCATCGTTCTGGTACTCCAACGATGATCGGTATCTTGACATATTCATTGAGACGTCAGAGGAGGACATCACCGAGGCGGAGTCGGTGTCGGAAGAGGAGGACGAGGAGTAGTAGTTGAAATATCCTTTTTTATCTATCTATACTATGAACTATCTATGTATCGTTATCTATCTATGTATCTTTATTTATCTATCTATGACTATCTACGAAGTATCGAGTCAGAGTCAAATGTGTATTGAGTTGGAGTAGACGGAGAGGACGATGAGTAGTAAAAAATATATATAGCGTGTCTGCTGGAGCGGCTCGCGTGCGCTATATTTTGCAGCGGCCGCTGGAGCCAGCGCTCTGCGGCGTGCAAAAACTCCCCATTCCGGCGCTGTAAACTGTTTTTCGGCGCGCCGCGCGTTGCACAACTGTTGGAGATGCTCTTCCAAGCCTACTCGCGCGCCTTCCTGGCAACGGCGTCATCATGGTGCAGCTCAAGTGTCGTGCTCTCTACATGCATGGCATCGACCCTGACGACCCCTCTCATTTCTCGTTGGACTGCGACATCAGCGACTCCTCTTCGCACCGCCACATCGGAGCCCTAGGATCTCTTGCGGATTTGCAAACCAATTCTGCTCCACGGCTTCGCTGTCTACCTTTGCCTACGAGCCAGAGCACCGTATGGGATTTCTCCTTCCCCTTCTCGGGCTCGCATGAACTCTCCTCCTCCCGGCGGTGAGCCACTCCTCGCCGTCATGGCTGACGGTGCTCTGGTGGCCATGCTGGTGTCGGCGCCATGGGTGCAACCCTCTTCCTGCTCCGGTGCAATTGTTCGATGACTCTGCACTCTGCAGAGAGGCGGCCTTGCCATGCATGGCGCTGCATGCCAGTACTGTGCCATTGGCCTTGCCAGCGCCAGTGGCCTACTCCTCTCGGCGCGGTTGTCAACGTTGTTGGAGTAATCCAAACACGTTACTATATGTTTTAGCCTAGGTATGTCAAATTACGTGATGTTTGGCATGCATGCCATCTTGCAGTAGTGCGTGCTGAGTCCGGTTAGGTTTAGTAGTGTGATCAGCGTTGCCGGTGATTAGATTAAGGAAAACAAAGCTATGCAAGAATACTACTATTTGGAGAGTATGGGAGTCCGGCTAGGATTGTGTTGCCGGGCAGTGCTAGTTGGAGTCTAGGTCGGTTTAGGTGTCCAGAGTCGGCACGAGTAGGATTAACCTTTTTGTGCTGGTCGGCTGTGTATATATACACAGGGTGTTGCGTGAGTTTTGTTGTAACCGTGAACAGAGAAAACCAGAAAATCAATAAAGAGGAGAAACAAGGGCACGACAAGGGCCCTTTGGCTATCAGTTTTTGTGTGCGTGTGTTCGTGCAGTTTGATGTGATCGATCCTGTGGAAGAATTTCCAACAATTGGTATCAGAGCAAGGTCGCGGTGAAGTTGTGCTTGCCCCGGGGTGGCGATCCGACTAGCGCCTCGGGGCGGGCGATATTGTCGTTTGGTGGTGCAACGACGAAGAAGAGCGGGCAATACAGTCGCTGGTGTAGCGACAAGGAGGACGGGCAATACAGTCGCTGGTGTAGCGACGAGGAGGAGCTGGCGATATAGTTGCTGGATGGTGCAGCGAAGGGGAGAAGCGGGCAACTGTCGTTCGAGCGGCGACAAGGAGGATCAGGCAGTTGTCGTTCGGCAGAGTGGCGACATGAAGGCGGTGAGGGTGCCGTCACAAGCGAGGCGACGAGTGATTGTTGTTCGGCGGAACGATCTAGAGGAGGGCGACAGGGTTGTCCGCAAGGTGTTGGTGATCGTTGATATGGATGTGTCGAAGTTGCGACACTGAGGAGATCATTGAGATCAACGTTCGAGGGTGCAAGGTGGAGATGGCGAAGTTGTGAGCCGTCATCAAGGTGTGCACATGAGTTTTTGTAAGGTGCGTCCAAGAGCTCAGGTGTGTGAGTCTTCTGCTACAGTTGAGATGCGTCACTGGCAGAGAAGAATTGAATGTGAGAGCGGATGGAAAAAGGAAATTGTGCCTTGTGTTTCCATTCGTTGTTATGGAGTTCCAGCGAGTTCATATACGGTGAAGATGGGTTGCACGTATATGGCGAGTTGTGTTGCCGTTGGACAGGAGGGAGTGTGGTTTGGTAAGTTGTGTCACCAACGACAACGAGAAAGTGAAGACGTGGCGGGTGAAAAGATGCGTCTCCCTGTGCACAAGCAACCGACGAGAAGATGAAGATCAACATGAAGATGGACGCGCACCAGTTAAGTCGAGTTCCTGCATGAGGCTATGTGTTGAGTCTGCATGTAGCACGCTAAGATGCGGCAGCGTGGCTGGTAGTCCGGTAATCGTTGGTTCTAGTCTACAAGTCGGCTTGAAAATAAAAGATGGTGACGAAGTGGTTGCGAGAAGGGAGAAGTTGTGGTCCGGTAAGTTGCGTCACCGGAGGCAATCGGTGTGACAAGATGAACAGGTGGTCGTCTGCGTGTCTCGTCGAGTTAAGAGTCGAATGTTTGGATTAGGGGGTGAATGTTGGAGTAATCCAAACACGTTACTATATGTTTTAGCCTAGGTATGTCAAATTACGTGATGTTTGGCTTGCATGCCATCTTGCAGTAGTGCGTGCTGAGTCCGGTTAGGTTTAGTAGTGTGATCAGCGTTGCCGGTGATTAGATTAAGGAAAACAAAGCTATGCAAGAATACTACTATTTGGAGAGTATGGGAGTCCGGCTAGGATTGTGTTGCCGGGCAGTGCTAGTTGGAGTCTAGGTCGGTTTAGGTGTCCAGAGTCGGCACGAGTAGGATTAACCTTTTTGTGCTGGTCGGCTGTGTATATATACACAGGGTGTTGCGTGAGTTTTGTTGTAACCGTGAACAGAGAAAACCAGAAAATCAATAAAGAGGAGAAACAAGGGCACGACAAGGGCCCTTCGGCTATCAGTTTTTGTGTGCGTGTGTTCGTGCAGTTTGATGTGATCGATCCTGTGGAAGAATTTCCAACAATTGGTATCAGAGCAAGGTCGCGGTGAAGCTGTGCTTGCCCCGGGGTGGCGATCCAAGTAGCGCCTCGGGGCGGGCGATATTGTCGTTTGGTGGTGCAACGACGAAGAAGAGCGGGCAATACAGTCGCTGGTGTAGCGACAAGGAGGACGGGCAATACAGTCGCTGGTGTAGCGACGAGGAGGAGCTGGCGATATAGTTGCTGGATGGTGCAGCGAAGGGGAGAAGCGGGCAACTGTCGTTCGAGCGGCGACAAGGAGGATCAGGCAGTTGTCGTTCGGCAGAGTGGCGACATGAAGGCGGTGAGGGTGCCGTCACAAGCGAGGCGACGAGTGATTGTTGTTCGGCGGAACGATCTAGAGGAGGGCGACAGGGTTGTCCGCAAGGTGTTGGTGATCGTTGATATGGATGTGTCGAAGTTGCGACACTGAGGAGATCATCGAGATCAACGTTCGAGGGTGCAAGGTGGAGATGGCGAAGTTGTGAGCCGTCATCAAGGTGTGCACATGAGTTCTTATAAGGTGCGTCCAAGAGCTCAGGTGTGTGAGTCTTCTTCTACAGTTGAGATGCGTCACTGGCAGAGGAGAATTGAATGTGAGAGCGGATGGAAAAAGGAAATTGTGCCTTGTGTTTCCATTCGTTGTTGTGGAGTTCCAGCGAGTTCATATACGGTGAAGATGGGTTGCACGTATATGGCGAGTTGTGTTGCCGTTGGACAGGAGGGAGTGTGGTTTGGTAAGTTGTGTCACCAACGACAACGAGAAAGTGAAGACGTGGCGGGTGAAAAGATGCGTCTCCCTGTGCACAAGCAACCGACGAGAAGATGAAGATCAACATGAAGATGGACGCGCACCAGTTAAGTCGAGTTCCTGCATGAGGCTATGTGTTGAGTCTGCATGTAGCACGCTAAGATGCGGCAGCGTGGCTGGTAGTCCGGTAATCGTTGGTTCTAGTCTACAAGTCGGCTTGAAAATAAAAGATAGTGACGAAGTGGTTGCGAGAAGGGAGAAGTTGTGGTCCGGTAAGTTGCGTCACCGGAGGCAATCGGTGTGACAAGATGAACAGGTGGTCGTCTGCGTGTCTCGTCGAGTTAAGAGTCGAATGTTTGGATTAGGGGGTGAATGTTGGAGTAATCCAAACACGTTACTATATGTTTTAGCCTAGGTATGTCAAATTACGTGATGTTTGGCTTGCATGCCATCTTGCAGTAGTGCGTGCTGAGTCCGGTTAGGTTTAGTAGTGTGATCAGCGTTGCCGGTGATTAGATTAAGGAAAACAAAGCTATGCAAGAATACTACTATTTGGAGAGTATGGGAGTCCGGCTAGGATTGTGTCGCCGGGCAGTGCTAGTTGGAGTCTAGGTCGGTTTAGGTGTCCAGAGTCGGCACGAGTAGGATTAACCTTTTTGTGCTGGTCGGCTGTGTATATATACACAGGGTGTTGCGTGAGTTTTGTTGTAACCGTGAACAGAGAAAACCAGAAAATCAATAAAGAGAAGAAACAAGGGCACGACAAGGGCCCTTCGGCTATCAGTTTTTGTGTGCGTGTGTTCGTGCAGTTTGATGTGATCGATTCTGTGGAAGAATTTCCAACAAACGTCGCGTGGGTCATGTCGTTTCTGTTCGTCACGACGCCATTGCGGATGAGCCCCATGTCGAGATGGCCTCTGACTCCGGCCTCAAGCCATGTCACAGCGCAAGCTGCGCGAGCGTGAGCTGCTGTTCTAAGGCTCTATGACTTCCCGGGCCATGCATGCGAAGGCAAACAAAGCAGGATCTATCCGTCGCTCTAAGGAGCTCTCGGAGGCACTGGTGCACACGAGGCTATGCCACAAGGATGACGACATCACCTTGAACAACACCGACCCGGCCTCTCCCCATCTTCTCTCGCCCCGATCGCTGCTGCTTGCGTACCGCCCTTTGCTGATATTGCCGACATCGCGTCCTCTTTTGGTGCTGCCGGCACCCCATGACGGACGAGACTTGCCTGCTCCCCTCACGTGCGCCCATCCATGCTCCCGCATACGTGGCTTGATTTGATTGGACCAAAATAAGATCCGTCTCCACCCCCTTAAAATCAGGAGGGAGATGATTAGATTAAAAAGGAAAAAGAAAGAAGACAGCCGTAGGATAAGGTGGGAACACGGATGAAAGTATGGGAAGGGAGCAGTCAAGTCGGATCCCCCCATGACCTCACAACATAACTTTGACAACTGCCTCCAGATGCTTGGAGGCTTCCCCTGGGAGGGGTATGTTTGTTGCTCGTGTCTGCTCCGTGTCTGCTCGACGCATCACTTGTGGACGGTATCCACCCTGGACTGCTACTCCCGTAGTGATAGGCTCAGTTCAGCATACTTTACTTTCTACTACCTGTGTGCCACTAGGGCTAATGTTCTCGTGTAACCCATGGCTAGTTCGGTACTATCCTGTAATCGGTGTTGCTTATATTTCATAATGAATTCTGCCATCTACTTGGTCATCTCATGGAACGTCATAGGATTCGGTGACTGAAAAATGTGCAGAGATCTTCTCTGCATTATCGTCCCTTCACCCTTCCATCGCGCTCATTCAGGAAACGAAGCTCTCAAACCCATAAATAGTCAAAATACGTGCATTCGTCCCATGGTTTTTAGATGCACACGATCACCGCTCTGTGATCGGCTCCGCTGGGGGCATTCTTTCCGTGGTTAACTTTAAGATCATTTTGTCTACTAAGTTGCACACACCATCAATTCTCCTCCTCTCTAACTCTCTCGTGCCTAGGTTCACAAAAACAAATAGTGGTCACAAATTTAATTTTTTTTGAGAAACACTTGTAACTTTATTCATATTCGTAACAATTACAGATACACTGATTTGGACCTAAATCTCAAAAAAATACAAAGTAACTCTTAAGACTAAGAATTACAATGAAATCTCTTGAAAACACCTTCTACGCGGCGTCAATCTCCGCTCAAAGAAATACTTCAAAGACTTCGGTAAAGAGGTTGCAATTTGACTGGAGCAACGATGTTGTCATGAACATTACCAATAATGGTTTTCGAAAGCGCCTTGAGTCGCCCGTCCAAAGAGATGGGAAGCCTTGATCGATGAACGTGCTTGGGCTGGGGATGATCCCCTAGAAGTGCAGGTTGTCGAATCACTATATCTTCACCATGTTGTCGATGATAGATTTCACCTCCACAAAGAATCAGACCAACAAAAAAGGCTTGACACAACACATAAACTCATCAGATCTGAATAATCGAATTTGAGAGGACAAAAAACTCTCTAACCTCATGGCACCGCCAAAAAAACGAGAGAAAATTTATTCTAACAAAACTATTATGATCACTGGACGATGACGAAGAACATAGAGGTCTTGAAGATCCGAGGTCCCCCCACCTCTCAGTGCCAAGATGGCAGCCGGAGGCAAGGGGACCTAAATTTCTTAGATGACGATGACGGCGATGCAAGAAACCCTAGTTGAAGACGTACATAGGAAATATAGTCACAAATTTCTATGCACTATCTTCTAGAGCCCATAAACTAGACTTTCTCGCAAAATTAAATCATATTGAGCCTCGATCTGTATGCTAATGAGAACAACCAAAATTTTCCACTGTGGCGATTCCAATGCTTCAATGACACTATCTATATCCTAGCTCTTCATAAACTTCCACTTTTAGATCGTTAGTTTACCTGGTATACCAAACGCGCCAATCCACCGCTGGAAAGGCTCGATAATGTTTTTATTAACTTGGCCTAGGATGAACTCCTCCCTAACACTCATCTATCCTCCCTCTCTCTCTGATGCTTCGCCTCAGATCATGTGCCTCTGTTAGTTCCAATCTCTTCAAAAAATACCATCATCTTGCCTTTTCAGATTTGAAAAATTCTGAACCTCTTTTCTGGCTTGCAACACGTTGATCAACCAAATTTGGTAGCCCACCAACGCCTCCACATCGCAAGCCTTTTCCACTTCTGCCCATCTACGCCTGACAGTGCCTTGGTCCTGGCGGAATATAAACTAAAAAAACAAGAACATACCTGAGAAGCAGGGCCAAGTCGATTAGGCCCATTTACCGAAAAAAAATGCTGCAAACGTGATTATCCAAATCTTCGATCTCTTACCACCACCCCTTAAAAATCTATTGGTCAAAATATTGCCTTCTAAATCTGTTTTGTGCTGGATGGCGATGAAAACACAAGGTTCTTTCATGCTTACGCAAGCCAACGTTTTAGAAACAACAAAATATACGTCCTTATTAAGCAATGCGAGGTTTTTTCATTCACGATCAAAAGGAAAAAAACTCTTAAAAATTTCTTTCAACTTCTAATCAGGATAAAAATGTACAATGGAATTTTGATCTCACATCACTGTACGCAGAAAAAGTGCCACAATTCTTTCTCTAGACTCGCCTTTGACTGAACAAAAAATTCATGATGCTTTTTTCCTAATGAACACTAATGCAAGCCTAGGGACCCATGGTTTTGGCCCTGCTTTTATCACCGGTATTGGCATACCATCAAAAGCACCAGCCTTGCTTTGTTTTCAATGTATTTCACAACCACTTGGCCGACATAGATGGGTTCAACTCTGCCTATATGGTCCTCCTGCCCAAAATACTTGCTCCAACTTCCACGGATTCCTTTCGACCAATTTCCCTCCAAAACTACACCCCCAAAGCTATCTCCAAGCTCCTTACTAGCAGACTTAAACCTTTGATCCCACTACTTATCCACAACAATGAGACTAGTTTTCTTCATGGTAGAAACATTAATTACAGGAAATTTCATCTACGCAACGGATCTCATCACAATGTGCCACACTCAAAAAGAAAACAATTCTCTTCCTGCTAGACTTTAGAAAGGCTGTTGACTCTCTCTTCACGCTTGTGGCTTCTCACACTCCTTCTGCCACTATATCTCTGACAACTGGCATCCTTTATGACGGTAAAATGGTGGTTTTCCTTAATGGAGTGTCGAGTCCCTCTATCCAATGCAAAAAAATAGATAACGTCAAGGAGATTGGCTATCACCCTACCTATTTATCATTGTTGTTGATCTCGTCCAACGACTCATTGCCAAAGCTTTCCTCCCTTACATATCCTGCCACCCGCTCACATAAACCAGATTCTCCACCAATCACCCTTCAATATGGAACGACACAGTAATAATCGCATGAGCCGATGCTAACCCAGCCACTACTCTTAAACGAATTCTTGACAGATTCGTCCTTGCCACAGGTTTAGCCATTAAGTTCAACAAAATGACTTTTCTCACCATCCGTTCGGAACAGATATCTCCTCTACCATTGCTTCTGCCATGAACTGTACACAACAATTCTTTCAACTAATCTACATAGGCTTGCCACTGTCTCCCACCAAACTTCCAATTACTGCCTTTGACCCAATCATAGATTGTTTCAGATTTTTTTTATTTGATTGGGCTTCTAGGTTGCTTTCAAGAGGGGCTCGTACTTTACTTTCTGTGTTCTTAATTCGTTCGTAGTCTATTTTATGTCAGTCTTTCGTCTACCAAAATAAGTCTTACAAAAATTAGACGCTCTTCCTAGAACTTTCTTATGGTCCAACGAGGTCTCGTACACTAGTCCTAAATGTCTTATAGCTTGGAACAATGTTTTCAAACATAAGAAAAATGGGTCCTGGGCATAAAAAACCTATATATTCTGAAAACTTGCCTTCAAAGGAAGTTGGCCTTAAAACTACTACACAAACCTGATCTACCTTGAGCCCAGTGGTAACTCAAACTACTCCCATGACATTTCTCAAAGAACATAGAACCCAGATTATACCTAGAAAAGTGATCAACAAACAACTACCCACACTCATGGACTGTACCTTTGTCCTCAGAAATGATGGTCTCTCTACATTTTTTTCGTTAGACACTTGGCTTCTAGACAAACCACTTCAAATAGCTTTCGCACACCTTTTTCACACTCAACAGATGTCTGGAATTGTGGCTTATTATCTAACCTGTGGAACCGTAGTACGGCTGTTGTCGCTCGCGATTTGCTTGATGTCCTTTCACTCTTGCAGGATTTCTAGTCTTCTGACCGTGCGGAATTCTATGTGTGACGCTGCTAGATCATAGATATTGTATCTCTCTTCTAAGCTCAAGTCTCTTCCCTAATGTAATGACAGGCTATGGGTTTTCATAATATATCCAGGTGGGGAAGCTCTCCTCCCAGATGACCATTAATTTTTTGTTTTACATGTAAATAATTTTGGTGAACATTTCACTAGAGAACGTGAGAAGAAAAAAACTAGATTTTTGATATAGAAAAAAAAGACACAAGACTCATTATGCATATGAACAATTTGGAGTCTTCCACTTGTTATGCACAAGAACGCTGATAAGGAAGGAAAACTGATCGGTGGTATCATGATGAGACTTACTTGGTACTCCGCTCCACCAGATAAGATATGATTTTTAGTGAACCTTAATGACAACCAACAAATGATATAATCATGCCATCATGGGCAATGGAAATCTTTCGGGCATCTGATATATCAATTGTACATGTCCCCTCCCTGTTCTCTCCTTGCTTGGTCTAGCAATATAAATTGTGACTTTGCTAGGCACAATGTTCCTTGTAGCATGTAGCACCAACCACTCTTTTTTCCTCAAGGGAAAGAAACTAGCACCAACTACTCCATGGCATAGAAGGCGAAACTCTTGTAGTAAGATAAAGCATGTAGTTGCTTCCATCCCATAAGAAAACACATTGTTATTCATGTTTGCTTGTTACCACCGTAGTTTCTATTTCTCATGGTAAAACATCAGATAGGTCGTAGTATTCAGATGTATCGGGAACACGAGGGAATTGGAGACATCGGGAGAGAAGCAACCATTTCTCGACGAATCCGACAACCTAATATCTTCTCAAGTTCTCTAGGCAGTCCAACAAATATGCCTCCTAGTAGCACTACGTATACACCCATTTCTTGAAAGACCATAGGGCCATGAACTTAATTGACAAGGTCAATCAGCTGTTGACGACGCACACCTCTTTGCGGTGCATTAAGAACCATTGCTCAACCATCTGCACGGAGTTTAGCTCTTGTGCAGCGCTTCATGATTGGTGTGGTGAAGCCATTCCTCCTCTTCGAGAGATTGTGCCCATAACTTTCAGAACAATACCATGCAGTGTGATTAGTAATTTTTAAAATTTAGAAAACATGAATGCCCTTTTTAAGGGAAAAACATAGAGACCTTACATAAATCAAGAATACACTTTTTAGCCATATAAATTATGAATTCATGTATGGAGGAATTTTTCACCTTTTTTTGAGCAAAAATGGCATGGTCACACGAGACCCAGGCCCAGAATCAACAAAGCCGAAAGTGCCTATAGAAAAGGACAAATAGACCCGAACAAATTCTCCAACAACCCCAAAGCCGCAAGCGAGAGAAAGGAAGGAAGAAAAAAATGGTACCATCGGCCCGCGCCGCTGCCTCCGCCGCGGGATCCGCTCTTTGCCGGGCGCCCCTTGCCACCTTGTGTCCTCTTCCACTGACAAAACCGATGGGATCCTCCGCGGGTAGGTTTCTGCTAGTCTGTCTGAGAGAGAGGTCGATCGATGGGTGGGTGGCCATGGGCGCGTGCTTATGCGTCGAGATTCCCTACAGGTCGGCGGCGGCGGGTTCGTCATCCGTGGACCGGCTTTCCCTCCGAGGAATGCCTACATGATCATCATGGACGACACAACTATCGCCCACCAAAATGAAGATCTTCGGTTTACTTATGTTTAAAGATAGGATGAACATGAAAGGCAACATGCACCGCAGGAACATTGCCACAAATGCCACTTGCCCTAGATGTGCCGCCCCTTGTGAAGACGCTTCACACCTAGCTCTACTTTGCCCCACCGCTTCACAAGTTTGGATCAATCTGGGACTTCTTCCTGATCGTGACATGCAAGAGATATGCAAGTCTAACATGCCACCTGGCCTGGATCCAAACATCTGGCCTTGGGTTGCTCTTTCAGTTCTTTGGAAACTATGGGACTCAATAGATGCTTATGTCTTTCTGTGTTGAATTCCATATGTCCAAGACCACCCTCAGGAAACAGCGTGTTCGACTTCTCACTGTGGATATTCAGATTTAAAGAATTTACTGTGTGCGATGCCTTTATATCATGGCTATTGCAATAAAGTGATAAAAAATTGCACATGCAAGTTAAAATAATGTTCTCTGAAAAACATGGCAGCCTTTTGTATTTCTAGGGATTTTGTTCTTTTCCAAAGATGGAATTTTTTGGAGTTTCTGGATTTTTTCAGCCAAAAATTTAAATGAAAAAAAGAATTCATTTGAGCTTCAAAACATATGAAAAGTTTGGTCAAAATGTTCACAACCCGTTTCTAGTCCAAGTGGCGAGCCATATTTTTGTGGGAATGAAAAAAGAAAGGACGTTCTCCAGGAACATGAATATGGCGAACATTTTTATTTAGCTGACGTGTAACCTTTCCCTGCTTCAAGATTTGTGACTAAGATCCAAGGGTTCCGGGAGCATTCGCTGGAGAGCACCAAATATCTTACATCCAAAAGAAAAATAAATAAATAAATCTTCCACTGGTGGAAAAACAGGCTTCCGTCCAGCCCCATAAGTCGCGAAGCTGTAGGAACCGCGACTAATGGGACCTTTAGTCGCGGTTCTGGAGGTGAACCGCGACCAAAGGCCTGGGCCCAGGGCGCTCGGTGGCCAGCTGGCGCACGTGAGGGTCTTTAGTCGCGGTTGGCCAGGACAACCGCGACTAAAGGCCTTCGGGCACCTTTAGTCACGGTTTGCCAGGCCAACCGCAACTAAAGCCCCTCCCCTATATATACCCATCCAGCAGCCAACACTTAGCCATTTGGAGCCATTCTCTTCACAAGTGGGTGTAGGTTTGCTTTTGGTTCCTCTTATGCACATAAGGTGTTTGATGAAATGCCCCAAGAGCATGAAACAAACATGACATGAAGTGTTGGAGCCACACTCCTCGATCGCGGTTAGCAACTTGATGAACCTTTGATTTGTCATTGATAAAATATGCATGTGTGCAGTTCATTGTTTAATTTATATTGTTTGTAGCTAGTTAGTTTAACAAATGCATGATGGTTAATTATATATTTTATATTATAATAATGCAGATGAATCGGCAATGGATGTACGGTAACCGACTCTCCGGCGAGTTCACTACGGGTTTGAAAGATTTCCTCGTAGTGGCTAATGCGAACAAGCAGGGGGGTTTTGTTATCTGTCCATGTGTTATCTGTAAGAATCAGAAGGGTTACTCTTCCTCAAGAGATGTTCACATGCATCTGCTTCGGCACGGTTTCATGCCAAGCTATAATTGTTGGACCAAGCATGGAGAAAGAGGGGTTATAATGGAAGAAGATGAAGAAGGGGATGATTTCATCGATGAAAGCTATCTTGCTCATTTCGGTGATACTTTCATGGAGGACTCTGAAGGTGAAGGGGAAGGTGAAGAAGAGGCACGTGATGATCCCGTTGATGATCTTGGTCGGACCATTGCTGATGCACGGAGACGCTGCGAAACTGAAAAGGAGAGGGAGAATTTGGATCGCATGTTAGAGGATCACAGAAAGGCGCTGTACCCCGGATGCGATGATGGTCTGAAAAAGCTGGGCTGCACACTGGATTTGCTGAAATGGAAGGCAGAGGCAGGTGTAGCTGACTCGGCATTTGAAAACTTGCTGAAAATGTTGAAGAATATGTTTCCAAAGGATAACGAGTTGCCCGCCAGTACGTACGAAGCAAAGAAGGTTGTCTGCCCTCTAGGTTTAGAGGTTCTGAAGATACATGCATGCATCAACGACTGCATCCTCTACCGCGGTGAATACGAGAATTTGAATGAATGCCCGGTATGCACTGCATTGCGTTATAAGATCTGAGGCGATGACCCTGGTGACGATGTTGAGGGCCAGAAACCCAGGAAGAGGGTTCCCGCCAAGGTGATGTGGTATGCTCCTATAATACCACGGTTGAAACGTCTGTTCAGGAACAAAGAGCATGCCAAGTTGTTGCGATGGCACAAAGAGGACCGTAAGTCGGACGGGGAGTTGAGACACACCGCAGATGGAACGCAATGGAGAAAGATCGACAGATGGTTCAAAGATTTTGCAGCTGACGCAAGGAACATAAGATTTTCTCTAAGTACGGATGGCATGAATCCTTTTGGCGAGCAGAGCTCCAGCCATAGCACCTGGCCCGTGACTCTATGCATCTACAACCTTCCTCCTTGGTTGTGCATGAAGCGGAAGTTCATTATGATGCCAGTGCTCATCCAAGGTCCGAAGCAACCCGGCAACGACATCGATGTGTACCTAAGGCCATTAGTTGATGAACTTTTACAGCTGTGGGGTGGTGTCCGTGTGTGGGATGAGCACAAACAAGAGGAATTTGACCTACGAGCGTTGCTTTTCGTAACCATCAACGATTGACCTACTCTTAGTAACCTTTCGGGACTGTCAAATAAGGGATACAATGCATGCACGCACTGCTTACATGAGACTGAAAGTGTACATTTGCCAAATTGTAAGAAGAACGTGTACCTTGGGCATCGTCGATTTCTTCCGAAAATTCATCCAGTAAGAAAGAAAGGCAAGCATTACAATGGCAAGGCAGATCACCGGCCGAAGCCTGCGGAACGCACTGGTGCTGAGGTATTTGATATGGTCAAGGATTTGAAAGTCATCTTTGGAAAGGGTCCTGGCGGACAATCAGTTCCGAAGGGAGCTGACGGGCACGCAGCCATGTGGAAGAAGAAATCTATATTCTGGGAGCTAGAATATTGGAAAGTCCTAGATGTCCGCTCTGCAATCGACGTGATGCACGTTACGAAGAATATTTGCGTGAACCTCCTAAGCTTCTTGGGCGTGTATGGGAAGACAAATGATACAAAGGAAGCACGGCAGGACCAGCAACGTTTGAAAGACCCTGATGACCGGCATCCGGAATGGTTTCAAGGTCGTGCCAGCTACGCTCTGACCAAAGAAGAGAAGGTCATCTTTTTTGAATGCCTGAACAGTATGAAGGTCCCGTCTGGATTCTCGTCCAATATAAAGGGAATAATAAACATGGCGGAGAAAAAGTTCCAAAACCTGAAGTCTCACGACTGCCACGTGATTATGACGCAATTGCTTCCGATTGCTTTGAGGGGGCTCCTGCCGGAAAATGTTCGAGTAGCCATTGTGAAGCTATGTGCATTCCTCAATGCAATCTCTCAGAAGGTAATCAATCCAGAAGTTCTACCACGGTTACAGAACGATGTGATCCAATGTCTTGTCAGTTTCGAGTTGGTGTTCCCGCCATCCTTCTTCAATATTATGACGCACCTCCTGGTTCACCTAGTCGAAGAGATTTTCGTTCTCGGTCCTGTATTTCTACACAATATGTTCCCCTTCGAGAGGTTCATGGGAGTATTAAAGAAATATGTTCGTAACCGTGCTAGGCCAGAAGGAAGCATCGCCAAGGGCTATGGAAATGAGGAGGTAATTAAGTTTTGTGTTGACTTTGTTCCTGACCTTAAGCCGATTGGTCTTCCTCGATCGCGGCACGAGGGGAGACTAAGTGGAAAAGGCACGATCGGAAGGAAATCAACGATATGTATGGACGGCCATTCTCTGACTGAAGCACACCACACTGTACTGACCAATTCCAGCTTGGTGGCTCCGTACTTTGAGAAACACAAGAATATTTTACGCTCGGACAACCCGGGGAAGCCTGAATCCTGGATTAGGAAGGCTCACATGGAGACTTTCGGCAGTTGGTTGAGAAAACATTTAATGAATGATAATGATGTTGTAGATCAGCTGTACATGTTGGCCAAGACACCATCTTCGACTATAACGACTTTCCAAGGGTACGAGATAAATGGGAATACATTTTACACGATCGCCCAAGATAAAAAGAGCACCAACCAAAACAGTGGTGTCCGCTTTGATGCAGCAACCGAGAATGGGCAAAAGGTCACATATTATGGTTACATAGAGGAGATATGGGAACTTGACTATGGACCCTCCTTTAAGGTCCCTTTGTTCCGGTGCAAATGGTTCAAGCTAACAGGAGGTGGGGTAAAGGTGGACCAGCAATACGGAATGACAATGGTGGATTTCAACAATCTTGGTTACCTTGACGAACCATTCGTCCTAGCGAAAGATGTCGCTCAGGTTTTCTATGTGAAGGACATGAGTAGCAAACCGAGGAAACGGAAAGATAAGAAAACGATCAGTACATCATGCGATGATCCAAAGCGCCACATTGTTCTTTCAGGGAAAAGAAACATCGTGGGAGTGGAGGACAAGACAGACATGTCAGAAGATTATAATATGTTTGCTGAAATTCCGCCCTTCAAAGTGAACACCGACCCAAGCATTAAGTTAAATGATGAGGATGCTCCATGGATACGGCACAATCGTAAGCAAGCAGGGACACAAGGGAAGAAATGATGTGTAATAATTTATTGTACCAAACTCTGTTGAATGGATCATGTGAATTATATTACCCGTGATGTGTTTGGTGTCCATTTTCGAATGATACATGAAATTTGGAGTGATGTAGTCCATGACGCTCTGCAGAGTTCGGCCGTACCACCATAGCCGACGACCGGCCTCTGGTATATTATTTTGAATTGAATTAGTTTTATTTTTCTGAATTTTTTGATATATTATTTGTATTTTTAACATTTTGAATTGAATTAGTTTTATTTTTCTGAATTTTTTGATATATTATTTGTATTTTTAACATTTTGAATTGAATTAGTTTTATTTTTCTTAATTTTTTGATATATTATTTGTATTTTTAGAATTTTGAATTGAATTAGATTTATTTTCTGAATTTTTTGATATATTATTTGTATTTTTAGAATTTTGAATTGAATTAGTTTTATTTTTCTGAATTTTTTGATATATTATTTGTATTTTTAACATTTTGAATTGAATTAATTTTTTTTTCTGAATTTTTTGATATATTATTTGTATTTTTAACATATTGAATTGAATTAGTTCTATTTTTCTTAATTTTTTGATATATTATTTATATTTTTAACATATTGAATTGAATTAGTTTTATTTTTCTTAATTTTTTGATATATTATTTGTATTTTTAAGATTTTGAAAAAGAAAAAGTATTTGGAAAATACCTTTAGTCGCGGTTGGCTTGCCCAACCGCGACTAAAGGTGGTTGCGCGTGGGAACGAAAAACCCGCCAAAAAAGTCCTTTAGTCGCGGGTCGCCTCCCCAACCGCGACTAAAGGTTACCCTTTAGTCGCGGGTCGCCTCCCCGACCGCGACTAAAGGTTTCCCTTTAGTCGCGGGTCGCCTCCCCAACCGCGACTAAAGGCCCTTTAGTCGCGGGTCGCCTCCCCAACCGCGACTAAAGGGGGGGGCTATAAATACAACCGCCCGACCCGTCGCCTCCATTTCTCCGATCGTTCTCTGCCGCGCCGAAGGCCTGCCGCCCTCGCCCTCGACGCCGCCCGCCGTCGACCTCGCCCTCGA
>NC_041386.1:689241538-689260512 GCF_002162155.2 Triticum dicoccoides
ATAATGGCGGACGATAGAGCTGACCCGATTATGGACAACTATGATCCGGACGGTGAAGCACATATGTTCGGCATCATAAACGGCGATATTCTATATGTGCCGACCGGAGAAGAAGAAGATGATATCTCTTCTTATCTGAACCTTGACGGTGAAGATGAAGGGCGCCGTCAGCAAGATGATGCCGAACAAACGTCGATAAACGACGATCTTCAAATGGAAGTAGCAACCACCTCCGGCGCCGAGGTATATATATACATTGAGCCTCTGGTGATACAAACTAACTGATTTGAATAAATATGTGTGTACTAACGCGTGCGACTCTTTCTTATTTTAGCCCTCGGCCGGATCGTCGAAACAATCGAGTACGTCGTCAAAGCGTGGCGCAACCAAGACGATGAAACAAGGAGAAACATGCACCATCGAGGTTGTCGACAGTGCAACCGGCAGGCCGCTGGAGCCCCGCAAGAACGCCACCAAGTTTGTCAGCCAATGCGGAGTCATTGTTAGAGACAACGTCTCGATCACCGTCCAGGAGTGGAATGAGCCAAAAAAGGCACGAATTGATGGTTTCACTTTTGTTGATAAGAGAACAAAAAAAGATTGCTTCAAGAAGCTTATGGAACATTTCGTTCTACCTCCGGAATACAACAAATTCGATGAGGAGGGTAACAAGATTGAGGAAAACAAGGAGAGGAGGAGGCTAGTCAAACAGTTCGCTCTTCATAAGATGGCCGACGCATTCCGGAAATTCAAGCAAAATCTAGCCCATGACTTTGTCAAGCAGAACAAGACTCCGGATTTAAAAGGACAATATGAGAAACTGAAACATGATTGGCCAGAATTTGTGAAGCAAAAGAAATCGGAGCAGTTCATTCAAATATCGAAAAAAAATAAGGAAAATGCGGCTAAGAAGGAGTACAATCATGTTATGGGGCCAGGAGGGTATCGCATTTGGGTGCCTAGGTTGGAGAAGATGGAGAACGAGCTGAGGGCGCGAGGAATCCGTCCAGGTACGGAGGGATGGGACCCAAGGGCCAAAAGCTGGTGGTACGGGCATGGGGGAACGCTGAACCCGGAGACAGGGGAGTGTGTTTACCGGGGCAAATTAATTAAACCCACCCAAGCCCTTATTAACGCAATGAGGGATGCTCAACAGGGGAAGATCAAGTTCAACAGAGAGAACGACGCGCTGACAAAAGCCCTCGGGAATCCTGAACACGGAGGACGTGTACGAGGCATGGGGCACATTCCGTGGAAAATAGGGTTCCCCCAGAACGATGACCCGTACGGTTACAGAAGCCGTAAGAGAAAGATGGATCGGGAAGCAGATGTTGTGGCGCGGTTGGCATCGGAAATGGATGTGATGAAGAAAACCATGATTGTACTAGTAGCCGAAAGAGATGCAGCTCGGGTGCAGCATGAAGATCATCCAGCGGATCTCGGAAGCCAGCAGCGGAGAAGCAGCGTGGCTTCCACGGAGGCCCCACCGGCTGGTGCAGATGCACCGACGATCGAAATTACTGCACCGGAGCCTCTGGTGGTCGAAATTACTGCACCGGAGCCTCTGGTGGTCGAAATTACTTCACCGGAGCCTCCTCGCTACCCCGTGGACGATATAAAGGAGATGAAAGAATGTCATCTGTATTATCCTATCGGGAACATGTCCATGAAGGTAGCCATCGGCAGTGCTTTACCATGTTTACCTGGAGCACTCCACCACAACAACCCCATTCAAGATGGCTATGCTCGTGTCACGGTGGAGGACATAGTCCAAGGGTTTGAGGACCTGGAGATTGACATTGCTACACCTGAAGGGGAGAAAAGACTTGGAGATGTCAAGCGCCATTTCATTCTATGGCAAAAGAAGTTTATCAAGTTTCCAGGCGAGGTGCCAACGACAACAAGTCCACCCCCCTACGGTGGTGGTGGTGGCGGTGGCGGTGGTGGTGGTGGTGGTGGTGGCGGCGGTTCACCTACACCTCCGTCACGTCAGCCGACGCCGCCCCCCAGTCCACAACGTCCGGCGGGTGATCAGCCGCCGCCCCCCAGTCCTCGTCCGGCGGGTGATCAGACGCCGCCCCCCAATCCACCTCCGGCAAAGAAGCAGAAGCAGTCCTGGATTATTAACCCGGACCCTTATGTACCTAAGACCACAAAGGTACCGGAGCCATCACTGAAGCCTCTCCCCACAAGGCCTTGGGAACGTAGTGCCGAGGAAGTCGACGCGGCCGCGGCTGCTGATTTGGAGAAATGGAAGGCGGACTGCAAGAAGAAAAGAGAGCCCGAGCCCAAGCCAGTATTTTCTGATGAGCAAAAGAAGTGGGCTAAGTCATTTTTGAGCACACCGTCCCAAGCTGCGAAGAATCTGCCTAACGACTATGCACGTGAACTTCGCAGGCAGGCACTCATGTTCAAGGAGAACAAAGAGCGGGAGAAGGCCGAAAGTAAAAAAAGCGGGAAACAAGTTGCCCAGCTCGGGGAACAAAGTAAACAATCGATTGCCCCGCTTATAGTGGAAGCCTTCTGTCCGGATGCCCCCGAGATCATACAAGCTGCGGCAGCACAGGGATTGACTGTAACGAGTGCCAGAGAACAAGCGGCCAACTTAGGTATTACTCTTCGTGAACTGTTAGGCCTTGATGAGGCGCCAGTGAAGGAGGTAGTAATTACATATGTCAAGAATGGGCCTCTCGTCGAGCCTGCGCAGGAAAAGGATCTACCTCCACAAATGAAAGGTCTGCTGAAATGGTACAAGGGTTACATAAAAAATAAAAACGCCAAAGAATATATTTATGCGGAAGTTAGACATGAGCATCACTTCAAACATTACTATGTACAAATTGAACTGAGTGAATTGTTCCAGCTTTTCAATCTGCGCGAGCTCGATAAATCTATCATCAGTTGCTACGTTCTGTAAGTGATTTATTAATTTCTACCCCATCTTGTTCATATTGCCTGCACTATATATATGTCCTAACTATATTGTTGTGTCCGCTATTATACATGCAGAATGAAGATTAAGGAACGCAGAGTAAGGAACATCCATGATGTTGGGTTCATTGACCCACACATCGTTAATGGACATGTGTTGGAGCGTCACCCCGCCGACGTGGAGGCAGACCTGTGGCAGTTTCTTACAAAGCAGGAACTCAAAAGTGATATTCTATTTCCTTACCATTTTGAGTGAGTGTTTCTGTCTTGAGCACATTCTCTTTTGTTTACTCCATGCATGGTATGTGGCCGGCTAATCGATGAGTTATGCATGACGTACTGTGCATGTATCGTGTCCGCAGGTTCCACTGGATTCTGCTAGTAATTAAAGTTAACACCTCAGAGTGTCTCGTCCACGACTCTGTGAATATGGATCCAAAGCTTTGGGGCGGCATGAGAAGAATGCTGCAGAAGTAATTATTTTCATTCATTTGCGCTCTATATCGATCGGCCTATTTCGTTCATTTCCTAATATCAAGTAACTAATTAATAACTCTCTTGTTCATTTAATTTTCTTTGCCTCGTAGGGTTTGGAGACGGTTCGTAGATACAAAGGTCGGTGAATTCAAAAAAGAGCTAGAATTCAAAATGTTAAAGGCTAAGAATGCTGGGGATATTCAGCCACCGGAGACCAATCTATGTGGATACTATGTCTGTGAGATGATCCGGAGATACACCTCTGAGCGGGTTCCGAGTGATACCAATGCTCAGAGGAATAACCTCCGGTGGATGCTTAGTCCAGAAGCTCGCTTCCGACCACTTCAAGAGGAACTAGCTGGATGGTTCAGCAGGGAAGTCCTCCATCCTAAAGGAGAACACTATTACGAGGACGTAGAACTTTATATGCATTAAATCATGTATGGAAACTTGTTCAAAATTGTATATGGTCATCCGATGATATTGAATATATATTGTATATTCCTCTTGAATTCTTTTTGGTTCTAATAGTACCGTAGAATATATGAAACTCCTTCAAAATTAAAATAAAGCACAAAAGAAATAAAACAATACAAATTAAACAGAAAACAGGTTTAGGGGGGGGGGGGCTAAAACCCTAAACCTGTGGCGGCCTTTAGTCGCGGTTGGCCAGAAGAACCGCGACTAAAGGTCCTCCGCCCCGACGGCCGCCTGGCGCCCACGTGGACGGGCCGTTAGTCGCGGTTCTTAAGCAGCCGCGACTAAAGGTGGGGGGCTTTAGTCGCGCTTATTTGGTCGCGGTTGTGCAACCGCGACTAATGGCAGTTGCGAACCGCGACCAAAGGCCTTTTTTCCACCAGTGTTCCATTTGCCTCACACTTTTGAGAATGTCGACAAGGAAGGGAGACTATTCAACAACATCATTACTTGTACTGCCCTCCTACAGATAAGGTATGCTTTATAGAAAAATTCTTGTATGATTGATAGAAGATGGAATCATGCCTTTATGAGTAATGTCAATCTTCTATTCATATGACATAGCAGAAGTACACGGGCGCTCCATTGTTGTCTCCTTACCTGATACGGCTCTATAAATTGCAACCTGGCGAGGCACAACGTTCCTCATAGCAACCGCAACAACCACTGTCTCTTCCGTCAAGAAAAAAGTAGCACCAATTCCAAGAATTTGGCCGCTTCCATCCCATAAAAATTACATTGTGATTCACCTATGCTCGTTACAGCAACGTCTTCTATTCGGACACGCTAGCACATCAGATAGGTGACAATCTAAGATGTGTTGGAAACACGAGGGAACCGGAGACATCGGGAGAGAAACAATGGTTGCTATGTGAATCTAGGACCCAGGGTAGTCCACTAATCTCCAGATAATCCGGCATGTAGTGCTACTAGGAGGCACGCATGGTGGATTTAGAGCAATTTTTTCTTCGGTGTAGCACTTTGCGGCTGGTGTAGCGAAACCTTGTGATTCGACAGAGAGAGCATACCCATGACCTTCACCTCGACCTGTGTTTTTTCATCCGTTCTCCGCTCTACCCCTAAATGCATTTTTCACATTGGCCATGGCCCTATTGCAAGCCCCGGCTATAATGTTTCACAAAAAAAGGTCAAGGTTAAACTTTGGAAACCACGGACCCCAGCATAAATAAACCATGAAAATTTTAGGGTATCCGGAAATTCCACCCCCATAGCACAGAATCCAACGGTGTTCAGCGAACTCGAACGGGAACTTTAGAGAAAGAAAAGTAAGACATCGTTGGCCCGCGCCGCCGCCGTCGCCGCGAGATCGGCTCTCCGCCGGGTTCCCCTCGGAACCTCGTCGTCCTCTTCCGCCGCTGGGATCCTCCGCAGGTAGGTTTCTTCTAGGCTATCCAAGTGAGAGATCGATCGATCCATGGGTAGGTGGGTGGCTGCGGGCGCGCGCTTACGTCGAGATTCATTGCAGGCTAACGGAGGGGGCTGGAGACACGGATGCCCATGCACAGCGTGGCGTTAGCGGTGCGCCTGGGATCCTGCATCACCCAAGGTACACCTGCGCATGGCCTTCCTTCTTTCCCCCTCCTGTTCTGCTGGTTGTTAGCTTCCATTAGATTAGATTGAATCTTGGTTCTCTGTGGGAATGGCTGTGCTGAGCAAAATTTGCGTGATTTATTTTGCACTATGAGGTTTCTAGAGTTAGATTGTATGGCACGAACTGTTTTGGTCTCGAACGCAGGAATGCTTCCTCAAATTGGATTGATTTCCCTTCGAAGAACACAACTAGATACTGCATACGGCAGGTTGCACATGTTGCGTCCATGGGAGGGGACGAGGGGTTGCTTGTACTGTCATGTGTATGGCTTTGTTGTTGAGATCATCTGCTCATACAACATGCAAACCTAGAAATAAGAGTGTGAACCCTGTTGATTCTGCAGGATAGATGAGAATTTTCATACGGAACGGCGTCGAACCAGTTGAGGCCGCCGAAGGTTAGCTGGAACCCAGCATGCGGCCGCAACGTCGGACCACCTGAGTATCCTTGCTTCTTCTCCTCAGCGTCCACCTTGTGAGCCGCGGGTTTCAACGTGCCACCAGAGACCAGCTTGCTGACCGAGCCGGTTCTCATCACGGATGTGCTGACCGACCGTGCTGTATGCGTCGAGGGGCGTCCCGCAGAAGACAAGCGCCGTCAAGAACCTCTCCATGTCCATGGATCCTGCAAGCTAGCTTTGATCAGGCACCTACACGACTCCCTTACTCTGATCTCTGCTGCTGCTCGCCGGATCAAGAGATCGTGCTTGTTCGACCGGGTGCCAACTCCCGGCTCTGTTTGTGCTATGGCCGAACGGAAAGCCGGTGTGTAGATTTTATAGACTCACGGCATGGACCTGTGCGTGGTGGGAAATGTTTGCTTCCGGAGCGCCGGCGGAACGCTAGCGCCGGTGGGATCAAGCTGATCACGTGGCTCCCATTGGTTGACTTTTTTTTTCGAAACGGAGTCATTGGTTGACTTCATCCAGGAAACGCAACCTTATCCTTTCACCTCTACTAGAAACCGTCTTCGCCATTCATTTCTCAGCGCTTTGCTCGCATGCAGCCTCCTCTCTTCCAGGCTTCCAGCAAGACCGACGCCTCCATTAGGCATTAGCGTTCGTCTACAGCCGTCCGCCATGGCTGTGCTCTCCCGTCCCTCTCCATTTTTCCCAGCACAGCCGGAGCTGCAACGGCAGCATGGCCCATGCTGCGAGTCCGCGACCCCGGCCACGACCGGCTATTTTTGGGACTAGGCGAGCTGCAACCCGCGACGACCGACGTTCAAGGTTGTTGGAACCATGGGTCTACAGTGGTTCAACCGGCTGTCTGTTTTGCCATAATGTGCAGGGAGAGGTGCTACGGTGCTGAATCGTGGTGCCGTCGCAGAGAACGGCAGTGCTCGAGAGGGCTGCAACCGGCAGCGGCAGAAGCTGGAACCGGGATAGTTTTTTGTTGCAACCGTGTTGGGCATATGATGGAGCCGCGGTGACCACGAACCGCTGGACGCTGGGACCACGGTGATCGTGCCGCCGATGTCACAACTACATTTGCTGCATGCTGGAACCGTGGTGACCACGAACCGCCAGAATGCTGGGACCGCAGACACCACTGCCGCCAGATGTTGCAACTGCTTTGCTGGATGCCAGAGCCGACACCGCAGGATGCTACAACCGCCGAGAATATTTGCTACATCCACCAGACGAGCTGCAACACCAGGGATGTGGCCGCCGACGGGGATTTGGCACGATGGTGCTGCAACCGCAGTTCGGCGGAGCTGCAACCATGGTCGAGGAAAGCTCGAACCGCAGCCCGGCGGAGCTGCGAGGTGCCTACATGCTGGCGAGGGAGGGTGCTACAATCGTGGAAAATAAAGCTGGAATCATTGTCCGGCGGAGCTGGAACCGTGCTCTAGTGGAGCTGCATGGCGACGCCAACCACGGAGCTGGAACCATGGTCTGGCAGAGCTGCGACCACAGTCCGGCGAGCTGCGAGGCGACGCCCCCGTCGTTTGGATGCTGCAACCGCGGACTGCAAAAGCTGGAACCGTGGTCCGGTGGAGCTGCGAGGCGACAACCCTGATGGCCGGATGCTACAACATGGACCGGCTGGATGCTGCCGCTGCCCAGTAACAGGAGGGAGGCGTGTACAGGCGGCGCCGTTGGCCGGCAAGCAGAGGCCGCCAAGAACGAGCGCGGGCGGCGGCAAGCACGGATCTTCCATGGGTGTGAGCTGCTAGTCAACGCACGGAGAGAAAAATGAGGACGAAGCGTTAGCGAAAGAGGATGACGTGGATACGCAAATCGGACGGTTATAGCTGGATTAATCCAACGCACACGCGGTGACCGGCCGAAATTTCGGCCAGCGCACCGGCGCCTAGCGGTGGCCGTGCGTGGTGGCCTCAATCCGGATCGAAGTCGGAAGCTGAGAACGCGCGTGCAGGAGTCGGAAACCAAAGGATGGCGACCGTGCCGTGAGGGCTACTCGGATCGAGTGGTCATACCTAAATTCGGACTGCCGCCGGCGCGCGCTAATACGGAATCTACTCGGAGAGATGTCATCGGAACTCCATATGACGTGAGGTCAGAGATCAACTTCGTAACTGTTGAACCAGCAAATTGCGGTTGTTCCCTCCGATTCAGTGTAGAATTTAAGCTGGACTTTTCTTTGAAGTACCCGATACTGCTACGGGAAGCAACAATATCTCACTGTTCATTCCCGGTGCAATATAGGCTATCGGAAGTGGATAAACTGAGCTCGAGCTCATATGAGCTTGAGTGAACAGTAAAATCAGAAGAAAAAAAATGATAATATTTTTTTATAAAGTTCTGAAAGAATATTTAGCAACATTTGACAATTGTATAAAGGCTTGCAAAATTCATCGTAAAATGACATTCGTGTAAGTCGAGGCAAGAAAAAACAAAATTGATGCTCCAAAAAGCTATTTTTAGAGTGCTGATCTTGTTTTTTTTTTGCCACGACCTTCACGAATGTTATCTCGTCACGAAAATTTGCAAGCATTGAAAACCTTTGTCAAATATTGCGGCCAAAAAAATACATAATTTTTTGAATTGTTTTTCATTTTTTTTGGATTTTACTATTCACTCAAGCTCATATGAGCTCGAGCTGAGAAGGGCACTTCCGATTTACATCTGGGTCAAGTGATCCTAAACGAATGTCCAATTCCGTCTGTCCCCCGGGCGGAGCCTAGCTCACTAGTACCGGCGTCTTCCCTCCCACGCCCCTTCCGTCGCCGCCGTAGTGCCACTGTTGGGCCTACATCGGCGGCGGCGGGACCATTTGAGTCGCTTGCTCCTGGCGGATTAGGGCGGCAGCGGTTCTTTGATTCCCCAATTGGCTTGATTGGTTAGGGAGTGAGTATTGTGGCCTGTCGCCTTTCCTCATGCGCGGGGTCTCTCTTGGTGTCATTGGAGGCTGGCTCACGAGGTTGGGGGCGTGGCCAGTGCTCGCGTGACCTGTTGGCGGGCGGTGGCCCGGAGCTTGGCGGGCAAGGTGAAGGCGGTGGAGCAAGCGCGACTATCTAGGCGTCGTGATGGTTGTGAAAATGTGGACGGTGGTGCTCACATGTCGGAGGTTGTGGTTCTGGGCACAACAAATCTGGGGATCCCACTAGTACAGGACCCCTTTACTAGCAGCGTTCGATATTGCCTTCTAGCAGCGTTCAGCTAGCCCCGTTGCTAGTACAAGGCCACTAGTAACAGACTATTAGCAGAGCTTAGCCCGAATGATGCTAGTACTCCCTCCGTCCGAAAAACCTCTCTCTAGCGGCATTGCCGGGTCGCATGCTACTAGCTAGTCACATAATGGCAGCGTGTTCTACTAGTGAACGTTCGTAACAAGGAAGATACCTAGTAGCCTTCGACCTTTCTTGATCGCTGTTGGTATAAATTGCCCGAATAAAGCATATTTGGATCATAATTACCACATAGTACAATATGTTCAACACAGTTAACTACCACAAAGTACCTACTATAGTTGGATTTAGTGCTCTAATTTTGCTACCCTGGCATCATTATGAGCTAAAGGCCTCATTTTGATTAGTGTGATGCCGAGTACCAAAGCTCAGCAAAATCTTGTCCTAGAACCTTTGCCGAGTTGCAAACTCGGTAATAGGCAAATCCTTAGCGAGTTTCAAAAACTGAAACTCGTCAAAAACCTAGATTGGGCTACACGGTTTGTGCCATGCGTTAGTTTCCTTCAACAAGAGACTACCGAGTTCTGAACTGGGCAAAAATATTTGCCCAGTTTCGTTCGTCGTGAACTTGGTGAAATCTGGCACCGGACAATATGGCAGTGCCACGGGTTGAGCCCTTATTCGACCAAATACTATCGAGTTCCAAACTTGGCAAAATTTTTGCCAATTCCGTTAGCCTTGAACTCGGCCAAATCTAGCATGTCGAGTTCCAAACTCAGTAAAATATTTGCCCAGTTATGTTGGCCTTGAACTAGGCGAAATCTGGCACAGGGCAATAAGGCAGTGTCACGCGTCGGGCCCTTATTTGACCAAGATCTGCAGAGTTGGAAACCCAGCAAACTATTTGCCAACTTTCTTTTCAAAGGCACTCGACAGACATTTTGTACTGGCAATAATGGGGGACATGTGGCTTCTTTCTATTTATCATTACTCTGCCTAGTTTAGCACAGGTTAGTGCCATGTGGTATTTACATTAACGCCCAGTCCCACATGACGGAGTGGTTTGCAGAGTTCCCGTGCGAAAGAAACTCGACAAACTTTAATGAAATGTTTGCCAAGTTCCCGAAAAAAGAACTCGATTGACTTAATGATTGTCGGGCCTTGTCCAGCCGAGTCGCTTCCATCGAGGTTGGGACTTGGCGATGTTTTTGCCGATTTGATTCCCGGCTCTGCCTTGGGAACTCGGTAATGAAGACAATTCTAGTAGTGGAATGTACCTGCAGCCAGAGACTTCTATGCGCAGGCAGAGGGAAACAACCCATGGATGAACTGAAGAGACGGTGGAGGTGACAAACAATGGAATGTGTGTGTGTGATCGGGCTGACGGCAGGCCAATGCGCTCAAGCTTCATATTACTACCACAGAATGCAGGAGACCAAATCAAAGCCTCAGAGGTCAAATCCGGAGATGTTCTGCTTCGTCACATGCTCATGCTTGAAATCTGAAATCTTCTAAATTATGTCTGCTCAAAAGTCATAGCTCATGGTTACATGCCTTGGGCTAGTATCCATAGAGGGCCTTAGCCGTTAATTTCCACATAATTCTACCAATCTTGTTGATATCTTGATTTGTGGCTGAGTGCACCTTAATTATGTGCACTGTTTTGGTTTTGGTGCTACAATATAAACCAATAAAACTTCATTTACAAAAAGTAAAATTGCTCCAACACTCTATCCTAACAATATAATGCATGTACTATGGCAGAAACGGAAGCCAATATGGTAAATGATTGGTATCTTTGCTGCGCATGCACACGCACACTTCAGGAATCACACTATATGGGAAATGTTTTGCAAAAATCTATAAGCATCATCCATGCAAAAAAAAAATGTGGAGAAGTTGTTGATCTTGTATTGGTAACACTATAAGCAGCAAAATAACTAACATTTACATTCAACATTAGTCCGGGAACTATGCTACATTAACATTCACTAAGAATATATGATATTCACATATCTATTCCGGTCTCTGTAGGATATGTCTTACAAGTGCGTGTATGAAGTGTGCGCAGTGATGCACATTCTTCTCTGTGTAATCACAACAACAAAAATCCATGTGGATGAGCATGCGAGTTTTACATTTTTCTTTGCTTTATTGTGTACCTTCCAATGGTGTTTTGATTGTCAAAAGTACAATGATAAGTAAATTATTGGTGATTTTGCTGATGTGTAGGAGTTGCTCACCTAGCTTAAGTTTTATTTTCACTCAATTTGGTTGCATGTCTCGGATCCAGGAATCACTGATGTCATTCAAGTGAGTTTGTCCGATGAAACTTATCGCAGATAAATAAACTCCATGAATATCTCCCTAGAGAAGAGAAGAAGAACAAAACTAGAAATTTGATTCCAAAAGAAGACAAGAAAATCATAGAAGCGTTGAAAATTTGGAGAAATCAACGAATCTTCCATTTGCCTCGACTTTTGAGAATGTTGACAAGGAAGGGAGACTATTCAATGGCACCATGACATTGTACTTGTATTGCCCTCCTACAGATAAGGTGTGCTTTATAGAAAAATTGAAGTATGAGTGATTGAAGACGGAATCATGCCTTTATGGGTAATTTCAATCTTCTAGGCATGTGACATAGCAGAAGTACACGGAATCATGCCTTTATAAATTGCAACTTGACGAGGCACATCCTTCCTCATAGCAACCGCAACAACCACTCTCTGTTCTATCAAGGAAAAAAAGTAGCACCAATTCTAAGAATCTGGCCACTTCAATTCCTTAAAAATTACATTGTTATCCACCTATGCTTGTTGCTACGTCTTCTATTCAGACATGTTAGCACATCAGATAGGTGAAATTCTAAGATGTATTGGAAACACAAGGGAATGGGAGACATCAAGAGAGAAGCACTTTCCTCAGAAAGAACATTGATGGAGTCGTTCCGGCGAATCTTGGGTAGGGAGTCCCAAGCTAGTACTCTAGATAACATAGACGCGAGGTTTTACCTAGGTTCGGACTCTTTCAAAGAGATAATACCCTACGTCCTGCTTTGATTGTGTATTGATTTTGGATGAAGTACATAGTACATGTGTGTCCACCACGAGATTGTTGATGATCTTCCACAAGCTCTACCCCTAGTTTATATAGATATTGTGGGGTCTAGGGTTACAGATAGGTCGGCTACATATACGGTAGATCGGCGTGTAGAAGATATCTAAGTCTCGTAGTATGCGCCAAGTCTTCGGAACATTCCTTCCATACGCCATGGGCCTTCAGGAGATGGCCCACTAGTACACCGCAATAGGAGTCCTTGGCCCGAGCCACCTTGCCGGGAGACGGCGTGGTGGGTACCCCCTGGTCTGGGACACCACCAAACATGGTCATGAATTTCCAATAGCCGCCGTCATGCTACGTTGGGTTCGGTGCTTGTAACTCTAAATGCATATTCATATGCTCTAGATTCAAGTTCTGGCTATAATATGTGAAATGTGAAATGAATGCCTTACATAAATCACGAGTCCATGATCGAATAATGGAGGATTCTAGAAATTTCCCAAAGCCCAGAATACAATGGCGATCGACAAACTTGAACAGAACCACCCTAAAGATAAACTTTGTGCATGGAGTAGGGGCGGCGCGGCGGCAGCGTGGCTAGGTTTACTGCCCGGTTGGCCACGCGTGGCTCCTTTCATAACAAGCATCGGGGTAAGCTGAGTATATATTATCGGATTCCCGTTTTACATATATGAGACCCATGGGTTGTTAATAGACACTCGGCCTACAGTGGCCGCTGTCACAGAGCTTTCAAGGGGTGGGAGGACAGCCATGTGGCGGCTGCTTATGCCGAGCCCCTTGCATAAGCCGAGTGCTTTTCTCACATTATGCCAAGATTTGTGTAGAAACAAAGTTCTTTTTGTGATGTACTCGGCCTGTGTGAAGATAACCCGAGCCACAGCCGGTTGCCATCGGTTTTTTTCAGAGCACTCGGCTTATGGTGTACTACGCCGGGTGGCAGATAATTTACACTTGATTTACGCGTTTAAACACTAGGCAACATGTATTTTTCCCGTAGCGGTACATGTTTATAAGTGTCTGCGTATGTAACGTGTTTCTAAAAAAGTATCCATTTAATGCGACATTACACGTCAACAAAAAATATCCTTTATTCTATCAAGAATGACTAATCTTATCTTGTTATTTCCGTCCTTGTGTTGTTTCAGTACGGAACAGCTGTCGTCGTCTTCATTCTATCGCCGTGTTCCTTTTTTATTAGAAAGCGTAGGCACATTCGTCAGCAGAGCTGCCAATTTTATGTATTCTCTCGGAGAAAGTAAGGTGGATCGATGTTATTCAGCTGGGGGCTGGGGCGCCCTCTCGTAATTACATTTCACAGGACATTCGTGCAGTTGTATAATAGGAGCAGAGACAACATTTGGATCGCCACTTTATATATCCAGTTGGCTTGCAGAAATCAGAAAGAGGTTATATATATGGTAAACATGAAGCACTTGGTTTACTACACCACGCACAATGTTCACGACCTGGCCTGCGAGGAGGCACGCGTGCAGCTCCCTCTTCTGCCACCTCCATGGCGCCGGCAGCGCCATGCTGTACCGCGTGCTGGACGCCGTGACGTCGGTGAAATGCGAGACGCGGCGGGCTCGCAAGCAGATCAAGGTGCTGCAGGCCCTCGACGTCGCCGGGACGCAGCTGTACCACTTCACCACCATCGTCATCGCCGGCATGGGCTTTTTCACGGACGCCTACGACCTGTTCTCCGTCTCCCTGATCGCCGACCTCCTGGGCCACATCTACTACCACTCGGCAGACGGCAAGCTCCCCGGCAATGTCGCGGGCGCTGTCAGCGGCGTGGCGCTCTGCGGCACGGTCCTGGGGCAACTCTTCTTCGGCTGGCTCGGCGACAGGATGGGGCGGAAGCGGATCTACGGCGTCACGCTCAAGCTCATGGTGGTGTGCTCACTCGCGTCCGGCCTCTCCTTCCACAACAAGCCCAAGTGCGTCGTGGCCACGCTGTGCTTCTTCCGCTTCTGGCTTGGCTTCGGCGTCGGCGGCGACTACCCGCTCTCGGCGACCATCATGTCCGAGTATGCCAACAAGAGGACTCGCGGAGCCTTCATAGCAGCTGTCTTCGCTATGCAGGTGTGTAAGTAAAATCATCACAATATTTTTTGGAGCCAGTGCTGCATCTCATTCTTAATCTACAATCTGCTTCTCTTTTCTCTGGTCTAACTCAGCAAAAGATAATATTTTAATCATCCTTACCCTATTATACTTTGTCTGCATAAAGGGTCTTGGAAACCTCGCTGCTGGGGCTGTTGTTCTGGTGCTCTCTGCGAGGTTCAAGAACACGGCCACGTATGAGACTGACCAGCTTGGGCAAGCGGACTACGTGTGGCGCATTGTGCTCATGCTGGGCGCCGTTCCTGCACTCCTCACCTACTACTGGCGCATGAAGATGCCTGAGACGGCGCGCTACACGGCGCTCATCGCCAAGAACCTCAAGCTAGCAGCATCCGACATGGCCACGGTCCTTGACATCGACTTCGTGTCAGACGCGGACGCGGACGCCGTCGTGAAGCAGGACGAGTTCGGCCTCTTCTCCATGGAGTTCCTTCACAAGCATGGTCGCCAGCTCCTCTGCACGACTACGTGATGGTTCGTCCTCGACGTTGTCTTCTACTCTCTCAATCTCTTCATGAAGGACATCTTCAACAATATCGGCTGGTTTGGAGACGCGACCATGATGAGCCCTCTCGAGCAGACCTATAAGATAGCACGCACGCAGGCCATCATCGTGGTCGGCGGTTCCCTGCCAGGTTACTTTCTCACCGTGCTATTCGTTGACCGCATCGGCCGCATCAAGATCCAACTCATGGGGTTCACCATGATGACCATTTTCATGATCGTACTAGCCGCGCCTTACAAGTTTTGGTCCAAACCCAACATGCACGTAGGCTTCGCCATCATGTACGCCTTGATCCTCTTCTTCGCAAACTTCGGCCCCAACTCCACCACATTCATCCTGCCCACGGAGATATTCCCAGCGCGCCTGCGGTCGACGTGCAATGGCATATCAGCCGCTGGGGGAAAGTGTGGTGCAATCATCGGTGTTCTCTGGTTCCAGTATTCTTATACAAGCATCCAGAGCTCTCTGCTTCTGCTGGCAGGGTGCAACCTGGTTGGAGTCATGTTCACTCTTGCCTTGCCCGAGTCCAAAGGGATGTCACTCGAGGACATCACGGGGGAAATGGAGGAAGACAACGAACCACCAGAAGAATCTAAAACGGTTGCTGAAGCTGAGTTCATCTACAGCGTGGAAATTTCGTAACCAATACTGTCCCTCCCCGTTGATGGTTTTAGTGTCTTCTCGAAATTCATCAAACTTTGAGAACTTGTATCTTTGACAAGTTTGGACTTATATATAGCGTTTATTGTGAAATGGGGCTGAACAATGCATATCTATATCTATATCTATCTATACCTATTAATAAAGCAAGGTGTGTTTCTCCAATTTTTTCATCCGTTCGCAAGGTGCGTTTCTCCAATTTTTTCATCCATTCATCCATATTATTTTTTAGATTTTTTTTAGTATCCGAGGTGGTACTATTTTTTGCACACGCTCATCCAAAATAATAATGACAACTGGCCTCAACCCATCCGAAGCACACAGCCCATGCTCTGTCCCGATGATGTCGGCCCACCATCTAGCCCGTTTATAAAAATGGATGTCAGAAAATGCCTCTTCTATCCATAATTGAACTCAAGACCTTTAGTTTAACACACTAGCGTCACGTCCAACTCAACAAGGACCTATGGCGTTAAGAAATCTGGGTAAGCTGATCTATTGAATAGTCGCACATCTCGCACACATGGGCCAGCTTCGACCGTCGCTCGTGGCCACTTTTTCACGTCTCGCCCACATGTGGCAGCCCGCTGGTGTAAAGAAAATAGGATATGTTTTTCTTATATAGTACCACCTCGCTCTTTTACACACAATACAGCCAATTTATACACGTTGGTGAGTTCAAATCAATAAGAGGGTGCTTGGATCCAAGGGACTTATTTCAGTTTGACTAAAAATAGTCTTGTAAGAGGCTAAAGTTTCAAGCACCCCTGACTAAAAAGAGGCTAAAACTAGTCTCGGGACTAAAAAAATTTAGTCAGGGGCACCCCTACTAAAATGTGGATTAGTCCTCTCTCTCCTCATTTAACTCCTCTCCTTTAACATAGGCGAGTTCTGAATTGGAGGGTTTGGAGGATAATAAATGCTTATTAACTTGATTTTAGCCGCTTTAGTATTTAGATCCAAGCATGGGTGAGGATAGCAAATTTTAGTCTCACTATTTTTAGTCATGGGACTAAAACGTATCCAAGCACCCTCTAAGCCGTCTTGAGAATTAATAAGGACATGAGGGTAAAGAGTTGGGCCCGTTTACGCACAGATTCGTAAGGCATGCATGAAGAAGGAAAGGAATTGAGATCCGAAATTTGTGAGAGAAATCTATGGTCAAATTATTATGGGTTTCCTGAGGCATGCATGAAGAAGAAAAGGAATTAATGATAGATAAAAAAAGTACAAAGGAATTAGTAGAAATCCGGATTTCGTGTTGATCCGTGAAATATATATGTATGAAGAAGAATAAGGCAAGGAATAAATGATGGGATATTGGGCTTTAGGAGAAATATAGAAAACATACCCCATAAATTTGCGAGGCTGCATTCAAAGACAAAAGGAGTGGGCGAGATTTGATTAGAATAAAATAAGGCCCGGACCCACCCCGTTAAAATCAGGTGGGATAATTAGATTAGGAAGGAAAAAGGAAAAAGAATAGTCGTAGGATGAAGTGGGAGCATGAGAAGGAAGCATGCACTTTTCTTAGGTATGTTTCTTTGTGTTTTTTCATCCGTTCACCCATATCCTTTTGTGAGACCTTTTAAAAAAATCCGAGGTGGTAATAATTCTTTTTCTGGGAAACTAAAAAGATTTCGTATACTGCGGCCGGTAGTTGCTGCGCGCTAATCATCAGGGTTAAGAAACGAACGAAGGGATCGCTTGGTATTCTTATATATATCTTACATGATATCTCTCTGTAAAGGGAGAAATACATACTCCTCCTCCTCCAAGAAAGAAAGTTAGGGTTCGTGCCTTTCGCCGGTGCTGGCGCAGGTCCGCCTCCTCTTCGATGGCCCTAGGGCCAAGGAGGCGCGGTGGATCCTGGCAAGGGCCGGCGGGAGGGCTCCGTTTTTAGTCTTTTTTTCAATCTTGTTAGGGTTTGTGTCCTACTCAGGAAGGCGAGACGGCGGCGGCTCCCTGAAGATGGAATAAAGGTCGCCCGCCTAGCCCCCGTTCCGGTGGTGCGTCTAGCATCGTTGGTGGGCGTGTGGAAGTGTGTCTCCCGCAGATCTATCTTTGGTGGATTTGCTCGGATCTCGTCGTTGTTCATCTACGTTCGTGTGTCTTCGGTTTGGATCCTTCCGATCTACGTATTTTTTATCGGCGGCGGTTGCTATTCTGGGGTGCTGGTCCTTTGGGGCCTTAGCACGACGACTTCCCGACTGTCTACTACAACAAGTTGTGCCCGGCTCCGACGATGGAGGGGCGGCGGCGCGCCTTCAGCTCGCTTCGGTGCTTGTAGTCATCGCTAGGTGGTCTACAAATCTGGATGTAATTTTTATTTCTGGTATTCGTTGTACTGCCATGATTGAAAATGAATAGATTGAAAGTTTTTCCGGAAAAAAAAGAAACGGACGAAGATCACTACCAGAAAAACTGGGGTAGCCGACGGCCAAATCTATGCCGATGGCACCCGTCGGCATCTATGGACCTATGCCGACGGCCAAGGAAAGGCCGTAGGCGTAGAAAAGCCGTCGGCATACATTCATCTATGCCGACGGGGCCGTCGGCATAGACAAGGCCGTCGGGACCGCCCGAGGTACGCCTACGGGGCCCATCGGCATAGGACAGGCCGTCGGCATAGCCAGGGCCCACCTGCCCGGTCAGCGCTGACCATTTGACGGCGTGGATCCTACACCGACGGGCGGTAACGGCGGTCGTCGGCATATCTGTGGCAGAGGTATGCCTACGGCAAAGCCGTCGGCATAGGCCCCTCTGCCACGTCAGCGATCCGTGTGCCACGCCACGTCATCGATCCGTGGGACAACCTCCGTGTGTGCACAGATATGCCAACGGCCTTGCCGTCGGCATACGTTTATTTTAATTATCTTTTTTATTTTTACTCTGTTTTGTTATTTTTACTTTATTTTAGTTTTTGTTTTTGTATAAGATAATTATGCCTTATCTAAAAAAACATACCCGATGGTATATCGATTGCCCCCCGTTACGAACGTCACTATCGCCGTGTCACGGAAGGGGGAAACGGTCGACACGGAAGGAATTCTGGTTGGTGGGGGGATTCGGGGTGTAGCTATGTCACCGAAACATCACACGAGTCCCGATGCATATGTGAAAGTGTTCATGCATGCGTAGACGCCCGTCTTGGGGCTCCGGGATGTGCCCCCCCTCACGGACGGCGCTGCCGCCGGCACCTGGAGGGGGGAAACAGACGCGTCGGGTCTACACGGAGGGGATTTCGTTGTGGGTATGGCCCGGATGTTGCTCCAGAGTGTTCCTATGGGCTGACCTAACACAACCGGGTGGGGAGGTCCACTGGTCAAAGCCCGTCCGTGCAAAGTCAAAGGGCTAGATCGCGTGGTCAAACGCTACAGGGTTAGGCGGGACGGGGGCACTGGGGGGTAGCAATGCCACCAGAGCGTCGCACCGGGCACTCATACATGCGGGGTGGTGTGCTGGCATGTCCGAAGAGGCAGCACGCATGTCCGGGGTGTGCCCCCC
>NC_041386.1:689262748-689263818 GCF_002162155.2 Triticum dicoccoides
GCCCCGGAGACGCGTCCCACCTCTTCGGACATGCCAACACACCACCCCGCATGTATGAGGGCCCGGTGCGATGCTCCAGTGGCATTGGTACCCCCCAGTGCCCCCGTCCCGCCTAACCCTGTAGCGTTTGACCACGCGATCTAGCCCTTTGACTTTGCACGGACGGGCTTTGACCAGTGGACCTCCCCACCCGGTTGTGTTAGGTCAGCCCATAGGAACATTCTGGAGCAAACATCCGGGCCAGACCCACAGCAAGATCCCCTCCGTGTAGACCCGACGCGTCCGTTTCCCCCCTCCAGGTGCCGGCGGCGGCGCCGTCCGTGAGGGGGGGCACACCCCGGACACGTGTGCCGCCTCTTCGGACATGCCACTACACCACCCCGCATGTATGAGGGCCCGGTGCGACGCTCCGGTGGCATTACTACTCCCCAGGGCCCCCGTCCTGCCGTGTAGACCTCACGGGCGTGGCTGCCGCCGTGTCCTAGAGGGGGGAAACGGCCACGTCGGGCCGACACGGAGGGTATCTTTGGGTGGGTTGGGCCGGAATGGGGTTGGGGTGTGCAGCTATGGTCTGGGCTACGACAACCATGTGAAAAGGTCCACCGGCCAGACCCAGTCCGGCGGAATTCAAAGAGCTAGATCCGGCGGTCGTTTGTGTTAGGGTTAGACGGGACGGGGTACCGGAGGGGGGTAGCAGTGCCGCCAGGTGTTACGGTGGGCCCTCCTATGCTTGTCTTTGGGCGAGGTGGGACTATTTTTTACAGTGTGCTGAGAGTCACACATATGTCGTAATAAAAAAATAAAAAAAATGCAAAGTATCTATGCCGACGGCTTAGCCGTCGGCATAGCGGCGCACATGTCCATGGATCGATGACGTGGCAAAGGGCCAGGCCTATGCCGACGGCCAGGCCGTCGGCATAGGGTAGACCTTATCTCCTTGCGGTTCGCCCCCACCACCCATTCGCCATCTCCCCCTTCCTCCCCGACCCACACCCGCGCCGCCGCCCACCACCTCCGCCGCCCGCCCTGAGCACGCCACCGCCGGCCCCGAGCCTGCCGCCGCCCGCGCC
>NC_041386.1:689264309-689273450 GCF_002162155.2 Triticum dicoccoides
CGCCCGCGCCTCCCCGCCCCGAGGCCGCGCCGCCCCGCCCCGAGCCCGCCGCCTCCCGCGCCGCCTGTTGGGGAACGTAGCAGAAATTCAAAATTTTCCTACGTGTCACCAAGATCTATCTATGGAGAAACTAGCAACGAGGGGAAGGAGAGTGCATCTACATACCCTTGTAGATCGCTAGCCACCTTATGCACCAAGTGCATGTCAGTCAGTGGAACCTGTCTCACGTAAGAGTACGTGTAAGGTCGGTCCGGGCCGCTTCATCCCACAATACCGTCGAAACAAGATTGGACTAGTAACGGTAAGCATATTGAACAACATCAACGCCCACAACTACTTTGTGTTCTACTCGTGCAAAGAATCTACGCAATAGACCTAGCTCATGATGCCACTATTGGGGAACGTAGCAGAAATTCAAAATTTTCCTACGTGTCACCAAGATCTATCTATGGAGAAACTAGCAACGAGGGGAAGGAGAGTGCATCTACATACCCTTGTAGATCGCTAAGAGGAAGCGTTCAAGAGAGCGGGGTTGAAGGAGTCATACTCGTCGTGATCCAAATCACCGGAGATCCGAGTGCCAAACGGACGGCACCTCCGCGTTCAACACACGTACAGCCCGGTGACGTCTCCCACGCCTTGATCCAGCAAGGAGAGAGGGAGAGGTTGAGGAAGACTCCATCCAGCAGCAGCACAATGGCGTGGTGGTGATGGAGGAGCGTGGCAATCCTGCAGGGCTTCGCCAAGCACCGCGGGAGAGGAGGAGTAGGGAGAGAGGTAGGGCTGCACCAAGAGGGAGAGGTTCTCATGTCTATAGCAGCCCCAAACCTCAAGTAAATATAGGGGAGGGAGAGGGCTGCGCCCCCATCTAGGGTTCCCCCCCCCAAGGGGTGCGGCCAGCCCTAGATGGGGCTTGGGGAGGCGGCCAAGAGGGGGAGAGAGGGGAGGCGCGCCTGGGGTGGGCCTTAGGGCCCATCTGCCCTAGGGTTTGCCCCCTCCCACTCTCCCTTGCGCCTTGGGTCCCTTGTGGGGGGCCCACCAGCCCTCTTAGGGGCTGGTCCCCTCCCACACTTGGCCCACGCAGCCTTCTGGGGCAGGTGGCCCCACTTGGTGGACCCCCGGGACCCTCCCGGTGGTCCCGGTACATTACCGATATCGCCGAAACTTTTTCGGTGACCAAAACAGGACTTCCCATATATAAATCTTTACCTCCGGACCATTCCGGAACTCCTCGTGACGTCCGGGATCTCGTCTGGGACTCCAAACAACATTCGGTAACCACATACAAACTTCCTTTACAACCCTAGCGTCATCGAACCTTAAGTGTGTAGACCCTACGGGTTCGGGAGACATGCAGACATGACCGAGACATTCTCTGGTCAATAACCAACAGCGGGATCTGGATACCCATGTTGGCTCCCACATGTTCCACGATGATCTCATCGGATGAACCACGATGTCAAGGACTTAATCAATCCCGTATACAATTCCCTTTGTCTAACGGTATTGTACTTGCCCGAGATTCGATCGTCGGTATCTCGATACCTTGTTCAATCTCGTTACCAGCAAGTCTCTTTACTCGTGCCGCAACACATCATCCCGTGATCAACCCCTTGGTCACATTGTGCACATTATGATGATGTCCTACCCAGTGGGCCCAGAGATACCTCTCCGTTTACACGGAGTGACAAATCCCAGTCTGGATTCGTGTCAACCCAACAGACACTTTCGGAGATACCCGTAATGCACCTTTATAGCCACCCAGTTACGTTGTGACGTTTGGTACACCCAAAGCATTCCTACGGTATCCGGGAGTTGCACAATCTCATGGTCTAAGGAAAAGATACTTGACATTAGAAAAGCTTTAGCATACGAACTACACTATCTTTGTGCTATGCTTAGGATTGGGTCTTGTCCATCACATCATTCTCCTAATGATGTGATCCCGTTATCAAGGACATCCAATGTCCATAGCCAGGAAACCATGACTATCTGTTGATCACAACGAGCTAGTCAACTAGAGGCTCACTAGGGACATATTATGGTCTATGTATTCACACGTGTATTACGATTTCCGGATAATACAGTTATAGCATAAATAAAAGACTATTATCATGAACAAAGAAATATAATAATAACACTTTTATTATTACCTCTAGGGCATATCTCCAACAGTCTCCCACTTGCACTAGAGTCAATAATCTAGTTCACATCGCCATGTGATCAACACTCACAGGTCACATCGCCATGTGACCAACATCCAAAGAGTTTACTAGAGTCAATAATCTAGTTCACTATGTGATTAACACTCAATGAGTTCTGGGTTTGATCATGTTGCTTGTGAGAGAGGTTTTAGTCAACGGGTCTGAACCTTTCAGATCCGTGTGTGCTTTACAAATCTTTATGTCATCTCCTAGATGCAGCTACCACGCTCTATTTGGAGCTATTCCAAATAACTGTTCTACTTGGAGTTATTCTAAATTGTTGGTCCATTATACGTATCCGGTATCTCTACTCAGAGCTATCCGGATAGGTGTTAAGCTTGCATCGTCGTAACTCTTTACGTCGAACTCTTTATCACCTCCATAACCGAGAAAATTCCTTAGTCCACTAGTTAGTAAGGATAACTTTGACCGCTGTACTGTGATCCATTCTTGGATCACTCTTGTACCCCTTGACTGACTCATGGCAAGGCACACTTCGGGTGCGGTACACAACATAGCATACTGTAGAGCCTATGTCTAAAGCATAGGGGACGACCTTCGTCCTTTCTCCCTTTTCTGCTGAGGTCGAGCTTTAAGTCTTAACTTCGTACCTTACAACTCAGGCAAGAACTTCTTCTTTGACTGATCCATCTTGAACACCTTCAAGATCACGTCAAGGTATGTGCTCATTTGAAAGTATTATTAAGCATTTTGATCTATCCTTATAGATCTTGATGCTCAATGTTCAAGTAGCTTAATCCAGGTTTTCTATTGAAAAACACCTTTCAAATAACCCTATATGCTTTCTAGAAAAGCATTTCTGATCATCAACATGTCAACAACATATACTCATCAGAAATTCTATAGTGCTCCCACTCACTTCTTTGGAAATACAAGTTTCTCATAAACTTTGTATACACCAAAATCTTTGATCATCTCATCAAAGCGCACATTCCAACTCCGAGATGCTTACTCCAGTCCTTAGAAGGATTGCTGGAGCTAGCATACCTTTTAGCATCCTTAGGATCGACAAAACCTTTCTGATTGTATCACATACAACCTTTCCTTACGAAAGTTGGTAAGGAAACTCGTTTTGACATCCATCTGCCAGATTTCATAAATGCAGCTAATGCTAACATGAATCCGACGGACTTAAGCATCGCTACGGATGAGAAAATCTCATCGTAGTCAACTCCTTGAACTTGTGAAAAAACTCTTCGCCACAAGTCGAGCTTCATAGACGGTGACATTACCGTCCACGTCCGTCTTCTTCTTAAAGATCCATTTATCTCAATGGCTTGCCGATCATCGGGCAAGTCCACCAAAGTCCATGCTTTGTTCTGATACATGGATCCTATCTCGGATTTCATGGTTTCTAACCATTTGTCGGAATTTGGGCCCACCATCGCTTCTCCATAACTCGTAGGTTCATTGTTGTCTAGAAACATGACCTTCAAGACAGGATTACTGTACCACTCCGAAGTAGTATACATCCTTGTCACCCTACGAGGTACGGTAGTGACTTGATCCAAAACTTCATGATCACTATCATAAGCTTCTACTTCAATTGGTGTAGGCGCCACAGGAACAACTTCCTGTTCCCTGCTACACACTTGTTTAAGTGATGGTTCAATAACCTCATCAAGTCTCCACCATCCTCCCACTCAATATTCGAGACAACCCTTTCCTCGAAAAAGGACCCGATTCAAGAAACAATCCCTATTGGTTTCGGATCTGAATTAGGAGGTATACCCAACTGTTTTGGGTGTCCTATGAAGATGCATTTTATCCGCGTTGGGTTCGAGCTTATCAACCTGAAACTTTTTCACATAAGCGTCGCAGCCCCAAACCTTTAAGAAACGACAACTTAGGTTTCTCTAAACCATAATTCATACGGTGACATCTCAACGGAATTACGTGGTGCCCATTAAAGTGAGTGCGGTTGTCTCTAATGCCTAACCCATGAATGATAGTGGTAATTCGATAAGAGACATCATGGTACGCACCATATCCAATAGGGTGCAACTATGATGTTCGGACACACCATCACACTATGGTGTTCCAGGCGGTATTAATTGTAAAACAATTTCCACAATGTCTTAATTGCGTGCCAAAGCTCGTAACTCAGATATTCATCTCTATGATCATATCATAGACATTCTATCCTCTTGTCACGAAGATCTTCTACTTCACTCTGAAATTACTTGAACCATTCAATAATTCAGACTTGTGTTTCATCAAGTAAATATTCTCAACATCTACTTGAATCATCTGTGAAGTAAGAACATAACGATATTCACTGCATGCCTCAGCACTCATTGGACTGCACACATCAAAATGTGTTACTTCCAACAAGTTGGTATCTTTTTCCATCTTACTGAAAACGAGGCTTTTCAGTCATCTTGCCCATGTGGTATGATTTGCATATCTCAAGTGATTCAAAATCAAGTGAGTCCAAACGATCCATCTGCATGGAGTTTCTTCATGCGTATACACCAATAGACATGGTTCGCATGTCTCAAACTTTTCAAAAACGAGTGAGTCCAAAGATCCATCAACATGGAGCTTCTTCATGCGTTTTATACCATTATGACTTACATGGCAGTGCCACAAGTAAGTGGTACTATCATTACTATCTTATATCTTTTGGCATGAAAATGTGTATCACTACGATCGAGATTCAATAAACCATTCCTTTAGGTGCAATACCATTGAAGGTGTTATTCAAATAAATAGAGTAACCATTATTCTCCTTAAATGAATAACCGTATTGCGATAGACATAATACAATCATGTCTATGCTCAACGCAAACACCAATCTCGGTGGTAGAGGGAGCGTGTGATGCTTGATCACATCAACCTTGGAAAGACTTCCAACACACATCGTCATCTCTCCTTTAGCTAGTCTCCGTTTATTCCGTAGCTCTTTATTTCAAGTTACTAACACTTAGCAACCGAACCGGTATCTAATACCCTGGTGCTACTAGGAGTACTAGTAAAGTACACATTAATACAATGTATATCCAATATACTTCTATCGACCTTGCCAGCCTTCTCATCTACCAAGTATCTAGGGTAATTCTGCTCCAGTGGTTGTTCCCCTTATTACAGAAGCACTCAGTCTCGGGTTAAGGTTCAACCTTGGGTTTCTTCACTGGAGCAGCAGCTGATTTGTCGTTTCATGAAGTATCCCTTCTTGCCCTTGCCCTTCTTGAAACTAGTGGTTTCACCAACCATCAACTATTGATGCTCCTTCTTGATTTCTACTTTCGCGGTGTCAGATATCGCTAATATCTCAAGGATCATCATATCTATCCCTGATAGGTTATAGTTCATCACGAAGCTCTAGCAGCTTGGTGGCAATGACTTTGGAGAAACATCACTATCTTATCTGGAAGATCAACTCCCACTCGATTCAAGTGATTGTTGAACTCAAACAATCTGAGCACAAGCTCAACAATTGAGCTTTTCTCCCTTAGTTTGCAGGCTAAGAAAATCGTCGGAGGTCTTATACCTCTTGACGTGGGCACGAGCCTGAAATCCCAATTTCAGCCCTTGAAACATCTCATATGTTCCGCGACATTTCGAAAACGTCTTTAGTGCCTCAACTCTAAACCGTTTAACTGAACTATCACGTAGTTATCAAAACGTGTATGTCCGATGTTCGCAACATCCACAAACGACGTTTGGGGTTCAGCACACTGAGCAGTGCATTAAGGACATAAGCTTTCTACTGTCCGCATAATCGCTACTATCAACTTTCAACTATATTTACTCTAGGAACATATCTAAAATAGTAGAACTAAAGCGCGAGCTACGACATAATTTGCAAAATCCTTTTGACTATGTTCAGGATAATTAAGTTCATCTTATGAACTCCCACTCAGATAGACATCCCTCTAGTCATCTAAGTGATTACATGATCTGAGTCAACTAGGCCGTGTCCGATCATCACGTGAGATGGACTAGTCATCATCGGTGAACATCTTCATGTTGATCGTATCTACTATACGACTCATGCTCGACCTTTCGGTCTCCGTGTTCCGAGGCCATGTCTGTACATGCTAGGCTCGTCAAGTTAACCCTAAGTGTTTTGCATGTGTAAAACTGTCTTACACCCGTTGTATGTGAACGTATGGATCTATCACACCCGATCATCACGTGGTGCTTCGAAACGACGAACATTAGCAACGGTGCACAGTTAGGGGAGAACACTTCTTGAAATTGTTGTAAGGGATCATCTTATTTACTACCGTCGTTCTAAGTAAACAAGATGCATAAACATAATAAACATCACATGCAATTATATAGTAGTGACATGATATGGCCAATATCATATAGCTCCATTGATCTCCATCTTCGGGGCTCCATCATCATCATCGTCACCGGCATGACACCATGATCTCCATCATCATGATCTCCATCATCGTGTCTTCATGAAGTTGTCTCGCCAACTATTACTTCTACTACTATGGCTACCAGTTAGCAATAAAGTAAAGTAATTACATGGCGTTTGTTCAATGACACGCAGGTCATACAATAAATTAAGACAACTCCTATGGCTCCTGCCGGTTGTCATACTCATCGACATGCAAGTCGTGATTCCTATTACAAGAACATGATCAATCTCATACATCACATATCATTCATCACATTCTTCTTGGCCATATCACATCACATAGCATACCCTGCAAAAACAAGTTAGACGTCCTCTAATTGTTGTTTGCATGTTTTACGTGGCTGCTATGGGTTTCTAGCAAGAACGTTTCTTACCTACGCAAAAACCACAACGTGATATGTCAATTGCTATTTACCCTTCATAAGGACCCTTTTCATCGAATCCGTTCCGACTAAAGTGGGAGAGACTGGCACCCGCTAGCCACCTTATGCACCAAGTGCATGTCAGTCAGTGGAACCTGTCTCACGTAAGAGTACGTGTAAGGTCGGTCCGGGCCGCTTCATCCCACAATACCGTCGAAACAAGATTGGACTAGTAACGGTAAGCATATTGAACAACATCAACGCCCACAACTACTTTGTGTTCCACTCGTGCAAAGAATCTACGCAATAGACCTAGCTCATGATGCCACTGTTGGGGAATGTAGCAGAAATTCAAAAATTTCCTACGTGTCACCAAGATCTATCTATGGAGAAACTAGCAACGAGGGGAAGGAGAGTGCATCTACATACCCTTGTAGATCGCTAAGAGGAAGCGTTCAAGAGAACGGGGTTGAAGGAGTCATACTCGTCGTGATCCAAATCACCGGAGATCCAAGTGCCGAACGGACGGCACCTCCGCGTTCAACACACGTACAGCCCGGTGACGTCTCCCACGCCTTGATCCAGCAAGGAGAGAGGGAGAGGTTGAGGAAGACTCCATCCAGCAGCAGCACAATGGCGTGGTGGTGATGGAGGAGCGTGGCAATCCTGCAGGGCTTCGCCAAGCACCGCGGGAGAGGAGGAGTAGGGAGAGAGGTAGGGCTGCACCAAGAGGGAGAGGTTCTCATGTCTATAGCAGCCCCAAACCTCAAGTATATATAGGGGAGGGAGAGGGCTGCGCCCCCATCTAGGGTTCCCCCCCCCCAACGGGTGCGGCCAGCCCTAGATGGGGCTTGGGGAGGCGGCCAAGAGGGGGAGAGAGGGGAGGCGCGCCTGGGGTGGGCCTTAGGGCCCATCTGCCCTAGGGTTTGCCCCCTCCCACTCTCCCTTGCGCCTTGGGTCCCTTGTGGGGGGCGCACCAGCCCTCCTAGGGGCTGGTCCCCTCCCACACTTGGCCCACGCAGCCTTCTGGGGCAGGTGGCCCCACTTGGTGAACCCCCGGGACCCTCCCGGTGGTCCCGGTACATTACCGATATCGCCCGAAACTTTTCCGGTGACCAAAACATGACTTCCCATATATAAATCTTTACCTCCGGACCATTCCGAAACTCCTCGTGACGTCCGGGATCTCATCCGGGACTCAGAACAACATTCGGTAACCACATACAAACTTCCTTTACAACCCTAGCATCATCGAACCTTAAGTGTGTAGACCCTACGGGTTCGGGAGACATGCAGACATGACCGAGACGTTCTCCGGTCAATAACCAACAGCGGGATCTGGATACCCATGTTGGCTCCCACATGTTCCACGATGATCTCATCGGATGAACCACGATGTCAAGGACTTAATCAATCCCGTATACAATTCCCTTTGTCTAACGGTATTGTACTTGCCCGAGATTCAATCGTCAGTATCTCGATACCTTGTTCAATCTCGTTACCGGCAAGTCTCTTTACTCGTTCCGCAACACATCATCCCGTGATCAACCCCTTGGTCACATTGTGCACATTATGATGATGTCCTACCGAGTGGGCCCAGAGATACCTCTCCGTTTACACGGAGTGACAAATCCCAGTCTCGATTCGTGTCAACCCAACGACACTTTCGGAGATACCTGTAATGCACCTTTATAGCCACCCAGTTACGTTGTGACGTTTGGTACACCCAAAGCATTCCTACGGTATCCGGGAGTTGCACAATCTCATGGTCTAAGGAAAAGATACTTGACATTAGAAAAGCTTTAGCATACGAACTACACGATCTTTGTGCTATGCTTAGGATTGGGTCTTGTCCATCACATCATTCTCCTAATGATGTGATCCCATTATCAACGACATCCAATGTCCATAGCCAGGAAACCATGACTATCTGTTGATCACAACGAGCTAGTCAACTAGAGGCTCACTAGGGACATATTGTGGTCTATGTATTCACACGTGTATTACGATTTCCGAATATACAGTTATAGCATAAATAAAAGAGTATTATCATGAACAAAGAAATATAATAATAACACTTTTATTATTGCCTCTAGGGCATATCTCCAACACCGCCCCGCCCCGACTCTGCGCCGCCCCTCCCAGACCCCGTGCCGGTCGCCCGCACCGACCCCGC
>NC_041386.1:689274399-689276960 GCF_002162155.2 Triticum dicoccoides
GGAGGAGGAGGAGGAGGAGGGGGAGGCAGGCGAGGAGGGGGGTGGTGGCGGGGATGATGGTGGTGACGGGAAGGGGGTTGACAACAAGGGATGGCTGCGTGGCAACGCAAAGCTACCAAAGCAGGTTCCTGCTACTGAGGAGCAGAAGTGGCTCATTGAGCCCACGGGAAAAGAGTAAGTGGTTCATTATTTTGCTTGTCACATGCATATTCCGGTTGTTATTTATTTTGCTTATCACATGCTAATAGTTCATTCTTTTGCAGCAACTGGATATATTCTAAAGGGGTCCGTATTCCCAACGGCCTCATCACCGTCTTGCTGAAGTTATACTGGTCGGGGTTGTACTGTCCGGATCCAGTCAGGCAGCCGGACCGTCGGGTTTTGGCCACGAGCTGGGACCACTGGGAAGCGGCCCTCCACGCGGACCATGAGACCCATGCCAAGGCCGTGATCACTACTTTCTGGTGAGTTCTCTTTAGAAGCACAAGTCCATTCTAGTTTCATGAATGATTTAGCTCATGGCTTCTTCCATTCTTGTTTCATGCATGATTGTAGAAATTCTATCGAGTTCTTCCGGAGCACAGGGCTAGAGCGGACCAGATCATGCTGCGCCAATGCAAGAAGAAGGCCCGCCAGATGCAGTACGAGGTGCGCTATGTGGCCATCTCGACATACTACCACAACGTTCTTGGTGTGAAGATGACCAAGGAAGAAGCACGGAGGATGGGCATTACCTTGGAGAGGCCCGAGTACTTGGCGGTAAGTATAAAAGATTTTTCATTATGCTTTCATATATTATGCTTTCATTATGCTTTCATTACCATGTGGTACATTTCACCGTTTCATGTTGACATGCCATTATGCTTTTATTATGTAGGTGTGTCCAAATTGGTGTTATGGAAAAGACGAGTCCTGGGCAGCATTGGTGGATCTTTGGTGTGATGAGGCTGGAGCCTGGGCGGCTATGAGAATCAAAAATAAGGCTAACCGAGGGAAGGAGGGAGTACATGCTCAGGGAAACCGAAACCACTATCTCCACAAGGCAGTTAATGTATGACTAACCCCATTAAACATTCTTCTTGTTCTATTTACCATCACTTTCTTATGTATGACTAACATCTGTTTGGTGGTGCAGGAGGAGAAACTGAAGCGGCCGCTCTCACACATGCAGGCGTGGGAGATCGCCCATACGCGGAAGGACCCCAAGCCTGGCGAGCCCAAGTACTACGGCAAGAAGACCGCGTGGAGGAAGGAGGCCTACTCCGCAGTGTATCTGAAGTTACATCCTGACACACCTGACCCCATTGCGGCGGATCTGGACGACAGGGCGGTGGTGAGCATGGGGCCCAAGGAGCACGGTCGGGAGGCGGTTCTCGATGCTGTGGTCACTCCGACTATCTCCTACACACAGCTCCGTCGGATAGACCCGAGCCTGAGCCAGCGCACGAGCCAGCCAGTGTCCAGTTCACAGTCCCTCTTTCAGGAGCAACAATCTGTAAGTATTTTCCCTCTTATCTTCATTGCTCACTTTATTTTCCGCATCTAGTAGTTTTATGAGTTCCATCATGTCATACCATAGGCCTACCTGGAGTACACACGCCAGGAGACCATGGCGTGGCATCAGAGGCTTCATGAACACCAAGTGCAGAGGGATCGCCAGCTGGAGCAGGCTTTTCAGGAAATGGCGGCCGGCAGGTGTCCTCAGTTGCAGCCAGCACAATGCCCTCCAGCACAACCAGTGATGCTGACCTTTGAGGAGTTTGTGGCACAGAACGCTGGCCCCTCGCCGGTTAGTTCATCCCCAATCTATTCACCCAAAGCATGTCATGCCTTTCAACATAGTCATATATCCCATTAATATGTCTTTTCAACATCCAGGGAAGAGGTGGATCTACCGTTGGCGGTGGTCTTCGCAGCACTCCGGAGACACGGAGCCCGACCACTCCGATCCACGGAGGCGGAGGCGGAGGTGGAGGCGGTTTTGGCGGTAGCGCTGGCGGAAGCACTGACGACCTGGGCTTTGGCACTCTTGGCGGTGATGACCTCCGCGGTGCTCGACGTCCTGGCGCTTAAGCCTTTGGGTCACATTGTGGCGGTTCTCGATGTTGTGATACTTATATGCTTGTGATGTTTCTTATCTTATTGTTGTTTGTGAGATTCTTATATGCTTGGTGGTGATGATACTTATATGTTTATGCTTTGCGATGTTTCTTATGATGTGTGATGCTGCTCCTTACTGTTACTGATGTTGCTTCTTATATATGTTGCTTCTTATATATGCTGTGTATATTCAAATGAATTGAGCTGAAAAGAAACAGAAAAAAGAAAAAAAAACTGGACAGAAACTATGCCGACGGCCTAGCCGTCGGCATAGGCCTGGCGTGAGCTCCCAGTTGCCGACACGTGGCACGTCTATGCCGACGGCCTAGCCGTCGGCATAGTTCTAAACTAAGCTGACGGCTAGGCCGTCGGCATAGGCAAGCCCCAGGAGCGACGGCGACTCGCCACGTGGCACCTCTATGCCGACGGCCTGGCCGTCGGCGTAGTTTAGTACTATGCCG
>NC_041386.1:689277114-689282712 GCF_002162155.2 Triticum dicoccoides
CCAGGGCCGTCGGCATAGATGTACGGCCACCGTCGGGATAGGGTCTATGCCGACGGCCTTTCTATGCCGACGGTCATCCTGGCTACGCCGACGGATATGTTGCCGACGGCCCTATGCCGACGGGGGCCGTCGGCATAGGCCTGTCCCGACGGCTAGTCAGGGCTATGCCGACGGCCCTGGCCGTCGGCATAGGGTGCGATTCCGGTAGTGGATCTCCTGTATTAGGAGAAGTACAGTTACCAACTATGCTAAGCATCTATTCATGAGTACAATGGAAAGCTTTAGAAAGCTATAGATGGAGGACGGATAGGTTTCCACGGTTTAATAGTTCCACCTCGGCTCTTTATATCAAATTCTACCAATTCTGATACGGTCGCGACTCGCGAGTGGCTTGGCAACAAGCAAACTCGGGAATCAACCAAAACGGAGAAGATGCATCCTCTAATCGTGAGCATACGTTGATATTAATTGGAATAATTTGTGAGATTAAAAGAATCTATAGGAGAGCATAGTTATATAATTCTTTCGTTGCAACACATGGGCATTTATCATGCATATGATAATAGTGTATAATACTACTTCTACAGCGCATAGCGTTATATTCGCTCCGCTTTTATTTAGTCGGCATATTAGCTTTGTCAAAGTCAAACTTTATAAACTTTGATAAAGTTTATAGACAAAAATATAAATATGTACAATAATAAATCAATACCATTATATTCATTACTAAATATATTTTCATATCATATAGATTTGTTATGGTAAATATTCATATTTTTTTCTATAAACTTAGTCAAAGTTTACAAAGTTTGACTTTGACCAAAGCTAATATGTAAAGTAAATAAAAATGGAGGGAGTAATTTGGTATCATAGCGACTCAATTATCGTCAGACATGACACATAATAGTACATTATTCAATATGATACAGTATCATATCATGTTACTCAATTACTCCCTCTGTAAACTAATATAAGAGCGTTTAGATTACCAAAGTAGTGTTCTAAACGCTCTTATATTAGTTTACGGAGGGAGTATCTCTTTCTTCTTTTAATTGTGTGTCACTTGCAGCAAAAAAATGTCTAATTGGTATGTATGATACTATTTATGATACTCTCATTATGACGAGCTTGAGATGGGATATACTCCAAAGTAAGTGGTAATAGCACAACTAAAACTAGGCATAGCAAATAATAGAGCAAATTCTAGTTTTGCCCCATTTGACACTTTCATCCATTTTACCCCGTTTAAAGCTGGTCATAATGGGAAGAGTATGTATGATGCAGATGATACTAGTGTATGATAATATCTTCACAATGCATAGTATCATAGCGTCATATCAAATTGGCATCATTTATTATCATGCATGGCACTATTACTACATCATTTAATATGATACAGTATCATAATATCATGATAAGTACTCAATTCTCTCTCCTCATTTCATTGTGTGCCACCTCAACAAAAATGTCTAGTTGGCATGCATGATACTAGTTATGATACTCCCATTGTGACAAGCCTCCTAACAGATCTTGAACCTTAACTTGTTCCTACCATTATACAACAGTAACTGCGGGCCGATCATCAACCAGAGAATTGCAGAGGGATAATAATTGCATTCGTATTCATGGTGTTATTACTTATAATCTAGACATGACACTTTATTAAAACATCTAGACTAGACACTTGAAAAACTGCACCAGTACGTGTCAAAATAATTTGTGAGGCTATTTGGCCGGCCCATATATAGATAAGCATGTAAGCGTTTTGCCCATTAAAGAATGACTCAAATACACTCTAGAGGGGGAGCTCCTGGTCGGTGCCTTATGCACACTTTTTTTTGGAGACAACTCACGAAGCTTTTTATTAATTCGTCACAATATTTACAGGGACGAAAGGAAGATCTCCGGGATGGCCTAGCCACACACGGCGTCCATCCCCGAGAGATAGAGCATGCTTCGCTAAGTTGTGAGCTTCATAATTTGAGCTCCTAAATTCATGGCTAACTTTACACATATCAAAATCTAAAGAGTGGCTTATTATTTCATGCACAATAGCACCATATGGAGAAGCGTCCTCCTTCTTCAGAGAGTCGACTACCTGCTTGCAATCAGATGCAACATGAATACGCCTTTGGTAAAGGTCCTCTGCAAGTGCTAGCCCTTCTCTGATCGCCATAGCTTCTAGCGTCTCCGTATCCCCGATGTGCCTCATAAGCAAAACTGAAGCTCCCAAAAACAGTCCATCTGGGCTTCTGCAGATTGCCCCCACGGCCCCAAACCTAGCATGCCTGGCAGTCTCTGCATCTACATTGATCTTCACGCATCCCGTGGCCGGAGCCTGCCATTGGGTTTGCCTTGGGACTTTCACACTGGTATGTTGAGGTTCACCTGCATTAATATACCTCAGATCCTCAAGAAAGCTCGTGATGAACCCATGAATGGAGTGTGGTGATTGGAAGATATCTTCATAGATCGCTTTCCTACGAGCTCGCCAAATAGCCCACATGATGAAAATCATATGCGTAAACATGTCTCTGTTTGGAGCTTCACTCATAGCTAAGAGCCAATCCTTGGGATGTTCTTCCACTCTATCCACCAGATGATGAACCAAAACCTCCGGAGCTAGGGCCCAAACGCTGCTTGACGTTGGACACATAAAAAGAGCATATCTCCACGTATCAACCGCTCCACATAAGGGACAATTATCCTCAGTAGCCATGTTGCGATGCTTCAGTAAGTCGATAGTGGGCATGGAATTTCTCGCCAGCCGCCAAACAAACATGCAGAGCTTTGATGGAAGCTGCAGGTGCCAAATATTACTCCACTTGTCCGCCTATTGCTGCACAATGGATGTCCCCTCCTCTTCATTCAGCCAAGCCTCACGCTCATGCTTTGTTCTGAGGATCATGCGATAAGCGGAACGAACGCTGAAAATGCCCCTGGGTTCTTCCCGCCAGGCCCAGAAATCAGCAACCTTGAGGGTGCACAATGGTATCTTGAGGATATCTTCGGCATGAAACCTAGCAAAAGTTGCTCCGATCAGCTCCTCCTTCCATGACGCCGTGGTACTGTCAATGAGTTCGGAGACCATCGTTGGTGGATCTTGAGCGAGTGATGTGATGGGCCTCCTAACTCTGTCCCTCGGTATCCAATTATGTCTCCAGATATCGGTGGTCTCACCATCTCCAATCCTCTTCACAATGCCTTGTACCAAAACGTCCCGACCATCAAGGATCGAGCGCCATATTTGAGAAGGGTGTGGCCCAAGCTTGGCCTCAAGAATTGAAACCTCCGGGAAATAAACAACCTTCAAAATTCTGGGAGAATATCTAGTGCACCGGTGCTTGTGGTGCTACCGGTGCACTGAGCTCAAGTCGCACATTTTAAATGTTTGAAAAATTCGGAAAAAATGTAGCACATTCACACAACATTAATGTAGAGTGTCACAAAATTTCAAGTCAAAATTTGAAACACAACTCCTGAAACAATAAAGACAAATTCAACACTGAATAATACATAACATAAGTTGGGCTTTAGATTTGGCTCATTACCACACTATTGTCAATTTTGCATTTTTGTATCTTAAAAAATATTTCAAATTTTGATACGAATTTTTGTGACAGCATTCATTGATGTTATGTCAATGTGCTCGATTTTTTTTTCAGATTTTTAAAAATATTGTATGGCTTCCGGTGCACCGGTAGCACCACAAGTGTTGGTGCACCGGATACGTTCCCTCAAAATCCTGGCGCTTAAACTGAACTCCCCTGTTAGTAGTCTCCAAGCTTGACGAGCTAGGAGTGCTAAGTTGAAGATTTCCATGTCACGAAAGCCCAAACCTCCCATATTTTTTGGTCTGGTCATTATATCCCAAGCCACCCAGGTTGGTTTCCTTCTCCCTTGCTTGCTTCCCCACCAGAATTATCTTATGATTGAAGTGATATTTTCACACAGGCCTCTTGGTAATCTGAAACAAGACATAGAATAAACTGGTATAGCTTGGGCCACCGCCTTGATTAAGACTTCTTTACCTGCCGAGGACAAAAGCTTCTCCATCCATCCTTTGATCTTCTCCCAAACTCGGTCCCTTAAATATTTAAACGTGCCATTCTTCGAGCGGCCCACATCGGCAGGCATACCTAGATAGCGTTCATTCAAAGTCTCCTTGTGCACATGTAAGGTGTTTTTGATAGATTCCTTCAAAGTAACCGGACACCTCTTGCTAAAAAAAATCGAAGACTTCTCATGATTGATTCTTTGCCCCGAAGCTGCACAATAGGTCTCAAGCAAGTTTGATGCCACATCTGCACCCTCTACATTGGCCTTGAATAGAAACAGGCTATCATCTGCAAACAACAAGTGGTTGACGGTGGGAGCCGTCGGGGCCACCTGAATAGCTGCAAATGATGACGAAGAACTGGATTTAAGGAGGCACGAAAGGCCCTCTGTTGCAATCAAGAATAAGTAGGGGGAGATTGGATCTCCTTGTCGGATCCCTCTCGATGGTTGAAACAATTCGAGCTTCTCTCCGTTGAACATAACCGAGAAAGAAACCGAAGACACCATGTTCATAACAGTATCAATCCACTGTCCTGCGAACCCAAGCTTTGTCATGATAGCTCTCAAATATGTCCACTCTACCCGATCATAGGCCTTCATCATCTCCAATTTCAGTGCACAGAAGCTATTTGATTTTGACCTGGATCGCTTCATAAAGTGCAAACATTCATAAGCAGAAATAATATCATCTGTTATTAACCTTCCTGGGACGAAAGCGGACTGCTCCTCAGGGATTATGTCTGGCAGGATGATTTTCAGTCTATTTACAATTACCTTGGATGCTATCTTGTATAAAACATTGCATAGGCTAATTGTTTTATACTGAGATAATGTCGTGGGACTTGTTACCTTAGGTATGAGAACCAAAACAGTATCATTGATGCATTCCGGGTTCTCCACCCCCCGAACTATCCTCAAGATGATTTTTGTTACCTCATCTCCACACACGTCCCAGTGTCTTTGGTAAATATGAGCCGAGAATCCATCGGCCCCCGGTGCGTTTGTCGGAAACATCTGAAAAAGGGCAACCTTAACCTCCTCGTTCGTATAAGGAGCACACAAGGAAGCAATCATCTCCGCTGACACCTTCCTGGGAACATGATCAAGAACGGCATCCATATTCTGTACCCCCTCTGAAGTGTACAAATTATGATATAAATCATTGGCCATCGCACGTAGTTCTGTCGAATCATCAACCACTACCCCAAGGGAGTTTTGCAGGGCCTTTATCATGTTTTTCTTCCTTCGGATACTCGCCCGTAGATGAAAAAACTTCACGTTGCGGTCGCCCGCGGCGAGCCATTCTATCCTTGCTCTTTGCCGCCACATTACTTCCTCTCGATGATACATCTCAATCAGGTTCTAATTTATTTTCAACTCATTATGTGAGGGAGATATTCTTGCTGGATTGGCCTACAGCTCTTCCAATGCCTTCTTCAATCTCTTTATTTCCTTTCGGACGCTACCCGAAAGTATCTCTGCTCTATTTAACGAGGCCATCGGAGTTATTTTGCAGCTTCTGTTTCATATCCTCCACAG
>NC_041386.1:689283167-689309253 GCF_002162155.2 Triticum dicoccoides
TGTGATTCCCACATCAGCTCATACTTAAAAGATTTTTGTACTTGCACCTGTTCTGTACTTCCAAAATCAACCAAAAGAGGCGAGTGGTCCGACGTGGCACATGTGAGATGTGAAACAGATGCCAAGGAAAATTTGTTCATCCATCCCGCATTAGCCAGTGCTCTGTCCAGCCTGCACCTTGTGTAGCTTCCTCCTACAACTTTTTTCTCAAACGTCCAGAAGTTCCCCGAGAAGCCCAAATCTTGCAACATGCAAATATCTATAGTGTCTCGGAATGCTTGTATTTGAGCGTTACTACGCTGCCCTACACCTTCATGCTCTTCCGGACGTAAAACTTCATTAAAACCCCCCACGCACAGCCACGGCAAGGAGCTCAAAGTACTGATATTTTTTAAGACTGTCCAAGTCTGGTGCCTCAAGTGTGTTTGTGCCTCACCATAAACACATGTCAACCTCCATTTGTACTGGTTCTGGTCCTCAATCAAAGCATCCAAATGATAAACCGAGTAACCAAAAATCTCAACCTTTATTGAATTGTTCCAAAACAGGCCAATACCAACACTTCGACCCCTCACTACTAACAACATATGCATTATCATAACCCAATGTACTAGATAAAGCTTCTACCCTATTACCATCTATTTGTGTTTCAACTATGCGCAACAGGGTAGGGGCAATTTTCCTCGCAAAGTCGCAAAGCTCTCGAACCGTCGCGGCTTTGCCCGTGCCACGACAGTTCCATACAAAGGTACTCATTGGCCTCGGCGGCGCCCGTCGCCTGGGCCCGCCAACTTCAGATCACCTTTTGCCTGTGCACTTGTCTTGATCAAGCTGTTCTTCTCTCGTTCATTAAGTGTCTTCGCCCTCTTCAGATCCTGTAAGCTGCTAGGGCTAGGTGGTGCCCCGGGAGCAGGGAGGGCAAGCTGATTTGCATGGTTCATGCTGGGAGGCGCTTGAGGGGCCACCTGCTAGGAGATCTGGCACCCACTGGCCTACAGCACTGGGCCGGCCCATTTGCATTGGATTCGAAGGTTAAAGGTTGACCTCTTGATCGTTGACCAGTTGACCGATCAACCATTGACTTTCGAAAATATGATGTCTAAATACAAATCGAAAACATCATGATAAGTCAAAAAAGTTTGTGACTTCAACAATGTTCATGGATTTTGAAAAAAATGTCACAAAGTTCAAAAATAATTTATCAAATTCAAAAAGTTCTTTCATCTTGAAAAGGTTAATTAATTTGGAAAATTTTATGAATTTGAAAAAAATCATCGATTTTGAAGAAAAAAATCACAAATTTGGAAAACATTTATCAATTAAGAAATTTTTTTATCAATTTGAAAAAAAACTTCATTGATTTTGAAATACAGTTCACAAATTTGAAAAAAGTTCATCGATTTGGAAAGCAATGTTCATGAATTTTAAAAATGTTTATTGATTTAAAAGTTCATGAATCTTGGAGGAAAAGTCCATCGATTTGAAAAAAAAGGTCACCAATTTGAAAATAAATCATCAATTTTGAAAGAAAAAACCACAAATTTGAAAAAATCACACATTTAAAAAAATAGAAAAGGGAAAACTAAAAAGATAAAATAAATAAAAGGGAACAAGAAAATAACAAATATGAACCGTCCGGAAACTGACCAGCGAACCAGAAAAAACAGTTTGAGAATCTTCTAGATGCTTTCAATACTGGAGCTTTCGGGAACTTAAGAAAGAATACCAGGAAAAAATAAGTAGGCACAAGCATTCAGATGTCCTTTTGGTTGTTGTCGTTCTCTCTGAACGAAGAGGTCTCAAGTTCGAACCCAACGCCCGCACCTTTTTTGAAGTTTAACAAAATAGAAAAAATGGGTCGGCTCAGCCCGCAAGGGGATGTGTGCCTGGTTATCAAATAGCCTTTAAATCTTGCCAAATAGGGTTTTCCCTTGAGAGGAAGCGACCCCTCAAAAAAAACTTTTCTTAGGGTAAATGTCGCCACTTTTATTTAACTCAAACAAAGCTTGGAATCTCGTCTGCAATCACGTCGAGAATGCAATCTAGAGGTGACCCAAGCTACACCTTACAAAGTTCTTCTCCTACACCTATCTTAGCTAACTTATGCAAGGCAACATTAGCAGAACGCCTCACCCACGAAACTCTAAAATCCTCGAAAGACCGAAGCATGGTCTTGATCTCCTCCACCCATGATCCTGTCGCTGCCAAGATCCTCTCCAGGCTGTTGATCATTTGCACTAGGGCCTGGCTGTCCAGCTCTAGGTGAATCCTCGGGACATTGATCTCTGTAGCCACCAAAAGGGCTCTCTTGCACGCCTTAATCTCGACAGCTTCGGCCTCCGCAACATGAGGGAAGAAGTGGCATGCGCATGTAAGAAAAGCACCGTTATAATCCCGAAGCACCACGCCTCCTCCAGTTTGGCCTCCAAACTTGGATGTGGCTCCGTCAGCGTTGGCCTTGATCCATCACTCCTCCGGCACCATCCATCACTGCATAATAGCGGTTTTGGCCTTGCAGCCGGCCTCTCGTGAACCTCCCGCCATTCTCTCATGAAAGAGCAAACCCTCTCTATTATTTCATGTGGTTCATCAATTCTCTTGTCGTTCTTTTGTCTCATTCCGTGCCAGCCATAGGGCATAAACCGCATGGATCATCGCCTCCCGCTCATCTGCATGAGCCTTAGGAAACCACCCTAGCAGCCAATTCGCCAGCTCGCTCTGGGAGCCTGTGAAACTCGGTGGGGCTACCACCGTGACTCCCTTTTCTGAACGCAACTGGTTCCAAAATTGGACTGAATGTTGGCAAGACCAAAATCTGTGCATGATAGTCTCCTCACGCCCACACATGGCACAGAACACTCCTGGTTTGATCCTCCGGCGAGTAGTCCCGCACCTACTGCCAAACCATTCCTTATTACTCTCCACATGTGAATCTTAGCCTTGTTTGGTGCGCTAGTATCCCAGAGGCCCAAGTATCCTTGATGTTTGCTAAATGAACTAGCTGATTCCGGCCGTCCGGTTTTCAGCTTATACATGGTTATCCTCAAGTGATAAGCAGAGCGCACCGTAAAGACGCCATTCTTCATGTAGTTCCATGCTAGACAGTCGTCCATCGTCGGTCCCCCAATAGCTATCTGCTTGATATCTAGCGCATCGTCCGGCGAGAACATTTCATCAATTCTGGTATTGTTCCATGCATTTCCAGCAGCCACAATCAGATCAGCCACCTTAGTTATACCCTGTAGAAAAATAGCCCCGAGTGGCCTCATGCTTCCGCTTCTCGGGATCCAGTTGTCATGGTGTATGTTTATTCTTGTTCCATCACCGACCCTCCAAACGAGTCCTCTCTCAAAAGATCACGCCCATGGAGGATACTCTGAAAAGTGAAAAAAACCTCCCGAGGGACAAGTGGCTGACATAATCGTAGTATCCGGAAAGTACCTTGCCTTAAGAACACGAGCACATAAAGATGTTGGGTATTGTAAGATCCTCCATGCCTATTTAGCCAATAGAGCTTGGTTGAAAGCTTCCGGGTCACGGAAACCAAGTCCACCATCCCGCTTGACCTCACACATCTTCTCCCAAGAGATCCAATGCACCTTGTTATAACCATTTGTTACCCCCACCAGAATTTTGACGACATAGAAGTCAGGTTCCGGCACATTTTCTTTGTGAGGTGGAAACAACTCATAGTGTAGGTTGGTGTAGCTTGGAGTACAGATTTAACGAGCACCTCCCGCGCGGCCTTTGAAAGCCCTTGGCCCTTCAGTACATTGACCTTACCCTTTGAGCACTCCGTGACATATCTGAAAGTACCATCCTTTGATCTCCCAACCAGTGTTGGGAGACCCAAGAAACGCTCGCCGAGTGCCTCATTATGAACACCAAGAATGTTTTGCAACTGAACTTTCATGCCATCCTGAGTGCCCTTACCAAAGAAAATAGAGGATTTTTGTAAGTTAATACGCTGTGATGCCCCTGATTCAATCATACACTAATCATGCACGCAAATGTGTACGATCAAGATCAGGGGCTGACGGGAAGATATCACAACACAACTCTAAAAATAAAATAAGTCAAACAAGCATCATATTACAAGCTAGGGGCCTCGAGGGCTCGGATACAAGTGCTCGACATAAAAGAGTCAGCGGAAGCAACAATATCTGAGTACATACATAAGTTAGACAAGGTGCCATAAGATGGCTAGCACAAACTGGGATACAGATCGAAAGAGACGCAGGCCTCCAGCCTAGGATCCTCCTAAACTACTCCTGGTCGTCGTCAGCGGCCGGCACGTAGTAGTAGGCACCTCCAGTGTAGTAGGAGTCGTCGTCGACGATGGCGTCTGGATCCTGGGCTCCGGCGTCTGGTTGCGACAACCAGGTAGAAGGGAAAGGGGGAAAAGAGGGAGAAAAGCAACCGTGAGTACTCATCCAAAGTACTCGCAAGCAAGGAGCTACACTACATATGCATGGGTATATGTGTAAGAGGCAATATCGATGGACCGAACTGCAGAATGCCAGAATAAGATTTCGTGAAAGTCCCCGGCAGAGGAAAGGGCTGTAGGTGATGGCGCGTTCTGCTTCTTAGGGCGATGAAATCGTTCCTATGGGAGGGGATAGCTAGTCCTATCGAAGGCTACGCTTCTGACAGCCTCCATCTTGCAACAGTAGAAGAGAGTAGATTGAAGTCCTCCAAGTAGCATCGCATAGTGTAAGGGCATATTTATCCCGTAAGTGTTTTGGTGATTGATGATGATACTTTTGCGGACTAATCGTGTGCCTTGAGTTTCTCAGATGCTTCATCACTAGGCAGGAGACGATTCGGTGCCCCTCGGAGACTATTGAAGACGACATTGTTCTACGTTTCTCTTTGGTGGATTTGAGTCGTAGGAGAGCCATACTATTAAGAGGGGGTCCGCGTCGGAAAGGTTTGGGTGGAATCAACACGTTCACATGTCCTTCCTTTCCTTGCACTTTGGAGCATCTTCCCGTTGTCATAGTTGTGCTTAAATCCGACGACTACTGCTGTTCTTGCGGTAGTACTGCTCTAGGGAGCGGTAGTACCGCAAGCACCAGCGGTAGTACCGCTGGGGGTCACGGTAGTACCGCTCCCCCGGAGCGGTAGTACCGCAACTCCCAGGCCTTGTGCTGCTCTGGTACGGTAGTAGGCGCGGATGTAATTTTTTACATCCGCGCCCACACGGTAGTACCGCACGTCTTGCGCGGTAGTACCGCGAGTTGTCACGGTAGTACCGCTCTCTTGGAGCCGTAGTATCGTGGCCCTCATGTCCAGTACCGTTGCATCACGGTAGTAGGAGCGGATGTATTTTTTTTTACATCCGCGCCTTCACGGTAGTACCGCACCTCGGGCGCGGTAGTACCGCGTCGGGTTTTCGCACTGTTTCTTGTTCAGCGGAAGTAGGCACGGATGTAATTTATTTCATCCGCGCTCTTCGTAGGCTGTGGCTTACCTGCCTTGCAGTAGTACCGCAAGGGTGCGCGGTAGTACCGCGCGAGCGGTAGTACTGCGCTCAGCCAGGCCAGTCCCAGTCTCTGCTGCTGCCGCGGTAGTACCGTGGCCTTCCACGGTAGTACCGCATGGCCGCGCGGTAGTACCGCGTGTCGTGGGCTGAACTAGAGGATAACGGTTGGATCTTTTCCACGAGTATAAAAGGGGTGTCTCCTACCTCTAGTTGACTACCTCTTCTCTCTCTAAGCTCCATTGTTGCTCCAAGCTCCATTTTGGCCCGATCTCTCTCCCTAGCCAATCAAACTTGTTGATTTGCTCGGGATTGGGTGACAAGGGCCCGATCTACACTTCCACCACAAGATATTTGATTCCCCCCACTTATGCCTTGCGGATCTTGTTACTCTTGGGTGTTTGAGCATCCTAGATGGTTGAGGTCACCGTGGAGCCATATTCCATTGTGGTGAAGCTTCATGGTGTTGTTGGGAGCCTCCAATTAAGTTGTGGAGATTGCCCCAACCTTGTTTGTAAAGGTTCGGTCGCCGCCTTCAAGGGAACCAATAGTGGAATCACGGCTCTTGCATTGTGCGAGGGCGTGAGGAGATTACGGTGGCCCTAGTGGCTTCTTGGGGAGCATTGTGCCTCCACACCGCTCTAACGGAGACGTACTTCCCCTCAAAAGGAAGGAACTTCGGTAACACATCCTCGTCTCCACCGGCTCCACTCTTGGTTATCTTATCCCTTTACTTGTGCAAGCTTATTTGTGTTCCTATCTTTGCTTGCTCTTGTGCTTGTTTTGTTTGCATCATATAGGTTGTCCACCTAGTTGCACATCTAGACAACCTTTATCATTGCAAAGTTTAAATTGGTAAAGAAAAGATTAAAAATTGTTAGTTGCCTATTCACCCCCCCTCTAGTCAACTATATCGATCCTTTCAATTGGTATCAGAGCCTCATCTCTTTTTAAGGACTTTGCCGTCCGAAGAGTATGGTTGACGTCATAGATGATGTGGGGGAGCACTCCGGTGCGAATCCGATATCATCTGCGGGAGATGGGGGTACCTCGATCTCTCGTGAGGAATTCAATGTGGCGTTGGACACATTGAAAAATTCCATGACGACCGAGGTCAAGGACATGTTTAAGGAATTCCTAGAAGGGCTTAAACTTTCCACCGCACCCGTGAAAGTGGGTGATCCCGCCAACACGGGAGCAGATGCTAACTCCGATAAGGGGGAAGCTACTAGTGAGAAAGCCCCCTCGTCTAGTGGTAAGAATGGCACCGGCATCTTTGCCCATGTGCAACCTCCCATTTATGGTGGACCGATTCCTTCCACTCATTTGAATCATGCCGGTCCACCACCTAAGATTGATAAAAAGGAGGATTTTGATTCTTGGGTTTATCGTTTTAAGCGTCATTTAAATCATGTGAACACTAACCTTTGGAGAATCATTGAAGAAGGTTTCTATCCGCATGATCCGAGCAACTTTTCTCCAAGAGAGGTCGTGGACCATCAATTCAATGAGAATGCTCTCTTCATCATCCAAGAAGCAATCCTTCCCGAAGACCTCCCTCATCTCCGGCCTTACTCCCTTGCCAAAGATGCTTGGCTCAAGGTGGCTTCCCTTTATCGAGGAAGCGCAAGCATTCAACGTTCCAATTATGAAGTGGTCCAAGATGAAGCCGATGAGTTTGCAATGAAGGAAGAAGAAGAACCTCGTGAGCTCTATCGGAGAGTAACCAAGCTTGCTGTCTCCCTCCGGGATCATGGAAGTAAGGACACATATGATAACTGGATCAAGCGCAAATTCCTCAAGGCAATGATGCCCTACCACAAAGCCATGTCCTCCGTCATCCGTCAACGACCGGACTTCCACACCCTGTCCTCAAGTGATGTGTTGGATGAGTTTGTGGCTATGAGCATATTGGACAAGACCGCCGACAATGCGGTGCTTCGCTCCCAAAGAGCAAAGAAGCCCAACCTCGCTTTGAAGGCCAAGATTTGTGTCGAAGAAGATGGAGAGGAGGAAGAAGAAGAGAGCAACCTCGAAGATACTAAGTATGATTATCATGAACACATGGCCCTTGCTTCAAGACAATTTTGGAGCAAGAAGAACTCAAGGCCCAACTTCAACAAGAGCAACTCAAGTGGCACTAAGGGCAAGCAACGAGTGAGGACTTGTTTCAATTGTGGCAATGTGAGTCACTTTGTTGCGGAGTGTCCATATGAGAAGAGGGAAGACAATGGTGGCAAGCTCATCCGTAAGGACAAGGCCAAGTCTTTCTCCAACAAGAGCAACTTCCCAAAGAAGCCTCCTCACAAAGCCTTGGTGGTTCAAGAAGAGTACAATGAGGATGATGATGAGGAGGAGGATGGTGAATCGGTTGCCATGGCCTCCGTGGCCATTGCAATGACTCCTCGGGTGTCTCTCTTCGGTTCACCCAATGAAAGCATCACCGCCAAGTGCCTCATGGCTAAAGCCACCAACAAGGTAACCCCCAACATCAAAACTACCATCATCAATCATTCTTCTTTGACGGATTGCATTGATGAACATGAGGGGACTAATGTGGAGGAAAATGAATTTGAGATCTTTATGAGTAAACTCAAGGGCAAATCCAAGAAGCACTTCGTTGCTCTCTTGGAACAACTTGGTGAAGCCAATGTCATGATCGAGACTCATGAAGAAACCATCTCTAAGATGGAAGGGCATAGTCGTGACTATGCCGATGAGATTTCGGATCTTTCCAATGCTCTTGAGGAAGAGCGTGGTCGTCGTTTGGCTCTTGAGGAGTCATACAACGATGATCATGCTAAATTAAAGAAAGACCTTGATCATGCTCTTGTTGTGTCTCGTGTGCTTAGCTCCGAGAAGGCAAAGCTTGGAGTTGATCTTGCAAGACTCAACGAGGACTTTGACATTCTCGACAAGGCTCACAAAGTCTTGAAGGGTGCTCATGCTAGTCTCAAAGAGTCTCATGATCAACTCCAAGTGAAGCTAACCAAGGAGAAAGCCACCTTTCCTCATATGATATTGATTGATAATGCAAATGCTACTAACCCTTGTTGTGAGCATGTGCATCTTGTTGAGGAGAATGCTATGTTGAAGGAGCAACTTGAAAAGGGCCTTGTCACATGCATTCAAGGTGAGAAGAACCTTAACGACCTTTTGAGTAATCAAAAGGAAGTTGTGGCCAAGGAGGGGATTGGGTTCGCACCCAAGCCCAAGAGCAAGAAGAAGAATGACAAGACCAAGCAACCGCCCCCTCTCAAGCAAACTTTTGTGAGGGAGGGAGAGGGTGCTTCCAAGAAGAAGAAGAACCGTGCAAAGGGTGGCAATGCCAAGAAGGACAACGTCATCCCCATGAACATAGCCAGCGACTTTAACCCCTCATATGTGTTGTGCCGTGCTAGTGATGGGCATGTTTATGCTAAATTTGTTGGTTCTTCTTATGAGTACATTGAATGGTCTATTTGGGTTCCTAAGACCCTCGTTACTAACATCAAAGGACCCATTACCAAATGGGTACCTAAAACCAAGCATTGATCTCTTGTAGGGGTTTGCTTCCGGTGGGGGATCATGGTTGCTCGATAGTGGAGCAACAAATCATATGACTGGGAGCAAGGACATGGTGGTGGACGTGCAAGGGATTCCATCTATGCCCACCAATGTCGAGTGGGGTGATGCATCACATTCTAAGGTATTGGGTCTCGGCAAGGTTGTCATTTGTCATGATCTTACGATCGAGAAAGTCATGCTTGTTGAGTCCCTTGCATACAATTTGCTTTCTGTTCGTCAACTTGCAGTCATGGGTTTTGCTACCTTCTTTGACATTGATACCGTGGCCCTCTTGTGGAGGAAGACTCTTAAAGTAGCCTTTGTTGGGCATGTCGAAAACGGTCTCTATGTGATTAACTTTTCGGAGCGACCCACTAAGACCGCGACATGCCTAATGGCTAAAGTTGACGTGGGATGGCTTTGGCATCGCCGTTTAGCCCATGTCAATATGAGATCTTTGCAAAGTCTTCTCAAGGGGGACCATGTCCGTGGACTAACAAATGTTAGTTTTGCCAAAGACCGTGCTTGCAGTGCTTGTATTGAAGGAAAGCTTCATGAGAAGGCTCACCCTCCCACGACCATCATATAATCAAAGAGACCCTTGGAGCTCCTTCACATGGATCTCTTTGGGCCACCATCATTTGATAGTCTTGGAGGTAGAAAGTATTGCTTGGTGATTGTGGATGACTATTCAAGATACACTTGGGTATATTTCTTCAAGAGGAAGAGTGAGACTCAACAAACCGTCGTCGACTTTGCAAATGAAGCTCAACATCAACATAATGCAAAGATCTTGACTATAAGAAGTGACAACGGCACCGAGTTCAAGAACTACACCTTGGATGAGTTTCTTAGTGATGAGGGAATCAAGCATCAATATTCTGCACCATATACCCCTCAACAAAATGGTGTTGCGGAGAGAAAGAATCGGACGTTGATGGATGCGGCAAGGACCATGATGGCAGAGTTCAAGTCTCCATACAACTTTTGGGCCGAAGCCATCAACACCGCATGTCATGCATCCAATCGGCTCCATCTCCGCAAAGGCTTGAACAAGACTCCTTATGAGATACTCACCGGCAACAAGCCCAACCTCAAGTACTTCCGGGTGTTCGGGTGTAAGTGTTTCATTCTCAAGAAAGGTGTTCGTTTGTCTAAATTTGAAGCTAGAGCTCACGAGGGCATATTTGTTGGTTATGCTACAAACTCTCATGCTTACCGTGTCCTCAATAAATCCACGGGACTTATTGAGGAGACGTGTAACGTGGAGTTTGATGAGAATAACGGCTCCCAAGTGGAGCAAAGTGGCACTTGTGATGTAGGTGATGAAATTCCTCCCCAAGCCATAAGAAGAATGGGAGTTGGTTTTATCCTACCCATTGAGGAACCCCTTGTGGCCGAAGGAGAAGGACAATGCTCCACTCAAGTGGAGCCATCACCAACCCAAGGCCCACATGCTTCCGAAGAACAAAGTGAAGGCCCTCAACCTCATGAACAAGATCAAGGGCAAGATCGTGCTCAAGACGATGATATCACCTCAAATGATGCCCAAGGTCAAGTTCTCTCCCCCGAGCATGCTCAAGATGAAGATCATGCTCATGACGGCGCTCAAGATGATCAAGTGACCCCTCCTCATCTCACCTTCGAGGAGGAATTAGAGCGTCGTGCCGCCAAGATTGCTTCCAAACTCACCACCAAAGGCCATCTCATGGAGAATGTGGTTGGAAGCCTAAGAAAAGGGGTAAGAACTCGTAGACAATTGGCAAACTATTGTGAACAACACGCGTTTGTCTCTTGTGTTGAACCTCAAAAGGTCTGTGAGGCGCTCGAAGACTCGGATTGGCTCAATGCCATGCATGAAGAACTCAAAAACTTCGAGTACAACAAGGTGTGGAGATTGGTGCCAAGGCCATCGGAGAACCACAACGTCATTGGAACCAAGTGGATTTTCAAGAACAAGCAAGATGCTCATGGGAACATCATTCGCAACAAGGCAAGATTGGTAGCACAAGGCTACTCCCAAGTCGAGGGTATCGACTATGGTGAAACCTTTGCTCCCGTTGCTCGTCTTGAATCCATTCGTCTGTTGATTGCTTATGCTTCCCATCATAACTTTAAGTTGCAACAAATGGATCTGAAAAGTGCGGATGTAGGAGGAGAGCAGCACCAAGGGGAGCCACAAAGGGATTCTCCTATCGTGCCGTCTCCGTCGACCACACTGCCCCGAGGGGCGTCCCCGCCAAGGGCACCAAGCCCTGAGGCCATGCACACAGAGGAGGGGGAGGAGAACGCAGGCGCTGGTGGCTTCGCTTCGGCGCCAGACCTTGGCGGAGAAAGGGCTTCCGTATCTCGGCCTGGCACGGGTAGGCTACTCGCTCTTTTCTTCTGTTTGCATTCTTCTTTTCCTCTTTTCCTCACCGTCTTTCAATCTTGGCTCCACCCCGTCTCTTTCTTCGTGTCCAGGCCCCTCCTCGGAGGACGTCGACACCACCATCAAGGACGTCACCGCGGAGGCCACGGCGGAGGCGGAGAAGATTGCTGCCGACGAGAGCGCCAGGGGTGCCACCCAAGACGCCGCCAAGGGGCCCACTGAAGGGCCCGACAAGGGGCATGCCGAGGAGCCCGGCAAGGGGCCTGCCGAGGAAACCGGCAAGGGCACTGCCGAGGAGGCGGTGGTCAATGACCAGCCCTCCTCCTCTGCTGCTTCTGGCTCCGGCAAGTACCTGAAGGTGGGCGAGGACCTCTTCGTCCACCTTCCAGGCGCGTCAAGCTCCAGGGCCCCCATAAATGGGGAGTTGCTCGACGGCGAGGTGCTTGCCGCTGCCGGGATTGACATTGTCGACGAGCCGAGCGTCGATAGCGATGGCTCCTAGGAGGAGCGGCTGCTCCAAGCCATGGGTGCCAACTTCCGGAAACTCCAGGCCCTCCACCACGCTCACCTCGACAAGGCCAAGTTCAAGACAGCGGTGGTGGAAAAAGTGGAGGCAGACTTTGAGGGGCGCGTCGCTGAGGCGCAAGATTGGTGGCGCCAGGCTCAGGACGAGCTGAAGGAAGCTCAGAGCGAGCTGGCCAGGCGTGACCTGGAGCTCACCATGAGGCTGGCCAACATCAAGAAGGCCCAGGAGACAGCGAAGAGGCTGGCCGATGAAGCCGTGGCCGTCCAGTCCCAGCACGAGGCCGCCCTGAAGACCCAGGAGGAGGACCTTGCCGCGCGCGAGGAGAAGCTTGCCGCCACGCTCCAGGGCAAGGATGAAGAAGTGGGCCGGCTCGTCGCGTAGAGGATCCAGGAGCTGGAGCAGAGGCATCAGGAAGCACTCAATGCCCAAGCTCAGGTCTACGCCGGCAAGGTGAAGGAGCTGGAGGAGGAGGCCTTGAAGCTGTCCCAGGAGAAGGACACGCTCAACGGCGCCGTGACAGTGGACAGGGCGAGATCATTGGCAAGTCTGGAGATCTCTCCGAAGCCAACGCCTCCATTAAAGATCTCAAGCTGAAGCTGGGAGAGCTCGAGGAGACGCTGTCAGCGGCCTTGACCCGGGAGCTCCTGACAATGGAGCTGGAGACGGAGAAGCAGCTGCTGAGGTACGAGACCGCCAACCTCAAGGATCACAAGGCGGACGAGAAACGCTGGCTCGGGCGCCTTGCCGCCGTCGCAAACTCGGCCGCCGACCAGCTGGCCATCATGGGGGTGCCGGGCATGGAGTACGCCCCGGAGGTGAACCTGAGCCCCAACGCCAGCCTGACCATATACTTTGAGAGGGTCATTGGCGCCCTGAAGCAGCTCCACTCCAATCGGGCGGCCTCCCTTGCCGAAGAGTCCCGGATTCTTTGCCAGGGGGCCATAACCAGGGTGCTCGTCAAGATAGCGCATTGGCACCCTGACCTCGACTTTGAAGTGGTGCTGAAGAGCTTGCCGGAGGATGCTGATATCGCAGCGCTCAATGAGCGTATCCAGCCCATCCTCAGCCGCATCGACAAAATCAAGAGGTTGGAGGGCCAGCACCAAGACTGAGCACCCCGTTTCTTATCGCCGCTGCTGGTTCATGACCAAGACGATGCTATCTTTAGTTAGAACCGCGGCGGCAATTTATGTAATATAACTCTGCAGTACTCCTGAAATTATGCGTCTTATTTTCCTGTTTGATTTTCCTTTGTATGCATGCCCCACGTTGACTGGGTAGGCTTGCCGGCGCGTAATCCCAGGGCGGCGTCTGGAGGAAGGATCCTCAGTAGCCAGCCGGGCATGCTTGCTGCCGGGCGAAGCACCTTGCCGCCCCCAGCGTGACCGCTCGATCTGTCGAGCTTGACTCGAGTCAGAACCGAGAGCGTAACTGGTGGCGAAAGGCTACCCTGCCGCTCTCGATGCTGCCGCTCGAACTGTTGAGCGGACTCGAAATAGAACAAGGGCGTTGCCAATCGCAGGATGGCCCCTTCGCGTACAGGTTTTCCATACATAGGCAGAATCGTCGAGGATAACAACCTTATATTTAAGGATAAAAGCTTAAAGTTTAGCATGACTTAGCTCTTTCGTCGCCGCCTCGGCGTCCTTCGCGCCAACGGGCAGTGCCACCCTCTTGGCCGCTTTCTCCGCAGGAGCCGTGGCGATGATGAACTGCTAGGCCTACCACTAGGCCAGATTCTCACAATTGCGCCCCCTACCTGGCGCACCAAAGATGTCGGTGGGAAATGACACATATGGGATCACTGGAATCCCTCCTACGGTTGCGGGGCACGGGATCTTGAGAAGAGCGAGACTACCAGACGTCACAGAGGGATTTACCCAGGTTCAGGCCGCAATGATGCGTAAAACCGGAAGATCCTGCTTTGGTGGTTATATTAGTGTTCTTGAGCTCTCGAACTAGCTCTGGGTGCTGTGGGGTTCAAAAGAGCCGAATCCCTTCTCTTTATGCCATGGGCCTCCTTTTATAGGCGAAAGGGGTTGCCGCAGTGGCACATAGGAGGTGGAAATTGCTACAGCGTTGCGATGTTATCGCTAGCATTACAGGACAAGACGCATTTAATGCGAGGCTTAGGTGTCCCTTTGCTTTATCGGGGACGAGGGTGAGGCCCGTCCCGTCCGTCGTCGCTCCCCCTCGCTTCGACACGCGCCCCGGCCGGCGACGCATGCGGTGCCACGTAGGCAGGCAGGCAGCTGAGGTGGCGTGGTGGTGGAGCCTCCACGAAGGTTTGCATGCTGCCACGCAGGTGCCTGCCCAGCTGGTTGGGTCGGCAGCTGCATACGAATGGCGGTAGGAACTTGGCTCGTGTGGGCCTGGCAGTGGCCTTGCCGGAGCGCTTGGCGAGGGTCTTGGCGGGTGGCCCGACAAGGGTCTTGCCATGGCGCGCTGGCTTCCCCGGCAAGGATCTTGCCGGGGGTCCTGTAGGTTTCTTCGGTGAGGATGGTTGCCTTCCTGTCCTCAGTTGATCTAGAGCATTTTATGTCTTCACAAAGATCTGCATGCCACCACGGAGGTGCCTCCCGAGCCTTGTTCAATGCATCTGTTCAGCGTTGATGGGCTCAAGGGTGGCTTGCTCGGTTGGCGTGGCCGAGCTGCCCCGGCAAGGGCCTTGCCGGGGCTGCTGAGGCTGCCCCGGCGGGGTCCTTGCCGGGGGTACCTGCTACGCCTATTCGATCTTCGTGGCCTTGATCCTTGTGGTCGCTTTGTTTGTCCTTGTGGCGTCGGCTTCTCTCCGGCTTCCCTTTCCTGCCGTGTCTGTGTGCGACCGTGGTGGGAGGCTCTGACTGTCCGTGCACAAGTAAAGGGGTCAAAAGCAGGGCCCCTACTTTTGTACACCGACAGGAGGCAACCCAACTTGTATCTTTTTGCTTTTTGGTTTTCTTAAAGTTTTCAATAAAATACCCAATTATGCCTCTTATTAGATGGGTTTTTGTGGTTTAAATTAGTGTTTGTGCCTCCCTTTTGGGGTGATTTGGGTGAGAGTTGATTTGATCTTGCTGAAAAACAGAAACTTTTGCACTCACGGAAATATTTTTCATTTTTAACAGAAGAGTGCTTTTGAGTTGATTCTTTTTGCAGAAGATTAATAAACAAATAATTCATGTCTTCCTAATTTTTGGAGTTACAGAAGTATTTGAAGTAGTCAGATTTCTACACACTGTTCTGATTTTGACAGAATATGTTTTCTTTGCGTTGTGTGCTTGTTTTCATGATTCTATGGTTTTCTTTGAGGAGTTTTTGACATAGAAAAGTTGGAATACAGTAGATATAATGCAAAAATAAAATATGAATGGGTTTTCAATAGTACTTATAGTAGTGGTTTGCTTTCTTATCCTAACGGATCTCACGAAGGTTTTGTTGAGTTTTGTGTGATTGAAGTTTTCGAGTTTTGAGTGATCTTACAATGGATGAAGGAATAAGGAATAGCAAAAGGCTAAGCTTGGGGATTCCCGAGGCACCCCAAGATAATATTCAAGAAGTAGCAAGCAACTAAGCTTGGGGATGCCCCCGAGTGGCATCCCCTCTTTCTTCTAACAACCATCGGTATTTTACTTGGAGCTATATTTTTATTCGTCACATATTATGAGTTTGCTTGGAGCGTCTTGTATGATATGAGTCTTTGCTTGTTTTGGTTTGTGTTTTAAATCTTGAATCCTTGCTAGACACACCTTTTCGAGAGAACCAAAAAATATGCTATGCTTGCTCCTATGCTTCACTTAAATTTTTAGAGCCATGGAATTTCTCTGGTGCTTCACTTATATCTTTTTGATCAAGGTGTGCTTTGTTATTTTTGAAGAAATTCTCTCTTGCTTCACTTAGATTATTTTGAGAGAAAGAAATATTGTGGTCATGTTCTTCACTTAAATTTGTTTGAGCTTATGTATGAAATTGGTCCCAAAGTGATAGATATCCAAGAAGGATATAATAAAAACTTTCATGTAGATCATTGGACAAAATAAACTTTATTCTTTGTAATGGTTTTGAGATATGATGACATGATATGTGAGCCATGTTGATGAGTAATTATGCTTTAGTAAGAACATTGGTGTTAAGGTTTGTGATTCCCTATGCTAGCACAAAAGTCAATAGTTATGCAATGAAATTATATTGTACTTGTGGTGCATTATTTGGTGTTACTTATGCTTGACGCTCGCGTACGATATTTTCGTTTCTTGGTTGGACACTTCTCAATCTTTTTGCTAGCCTTCATTTTGCACTTAGTATTGTCACTGCTTGTGCATCCAAAACCCTTTAAACTAGTTTTGCCTTATGAGTCCACTATACCTACCTATATGCGGTATTTTCGTGCCGTTCTAAGAAAATTTGCATGTGCAATCTAATTTTCAAAATAAATTTCTCTTTTGTGTGCTCGTACTGCTCGCGAGGCGGTGAGGGGTGGCCGATGTTTTCCATGCTAGATGTGTTATTCTCACGATGAGTGTTTATTCACTTGTCATTGCATGAGAGTACGTCAAAGGTATTAGGGATGCCCAGTCCTGAAATGAAAAATGAATTTGTTTTATGTTGTCAAATAATAAATTCCTTGGAAAGTTTTGGTATGGAGGGCACCCGTGGATACAGTTAGCCATCGAAAGTGAAAGTATGGCGGAAAAAGGAATAAACTTTATTTTTGTTTGGGAACCGCATATAATATATCTAGCATGGAAAATGTTGGGAACTCTAAGTCGTTTTCGTTGGTGGGAAAAGTATGCCTCCCAAAATGTTTGTATCTCTCAATTTTTTCTTTGAGCTCTGGAACCTCTACAAATCCCTCCTTCCCTCTGCGAAGGGGCTTTCTTTTACTTTATGCAATTTTTATTTTGAACTTGAGTCTCCATCTTCTCTTATAAAGCGCCAACTAAGGGGCACTATGATCGTACTTGAGCATTGGGTATAGCTAGTATTCGAGTGTGTTTCATGAATGGATCAATGATTGAGCATAATGGGCTAGGGATAACTTGCTTTAGCATTGATATTTTGAAAGACATGGTTGCTTGTTGATAAGCTTGAGTATAAAAGTCTTCATGTCAAAACTAGACTATTGCTTTGAACCATATAAAACTCCAAATATCCATGCTACAAAGAAAATAATATGTGATGAACCTGTTAGGCAGCATTCGACATCAAAAATTCTGTTTTTATCATTTACCTACTCGAGGACAAGCAAGAATTAAGCTTGGGGATGCTGATACGTCTCCAATGTATCTATAATTTTTTATTGTGCCATGTTGTTATGTTATCATTCTTGGATGTTTTACGACCATTTTATAATGATTTTATATCATTTTTGGTACTAACCTATTGAAATAGTGCCCAGTACCAGTTGTTGTTTTATGTCTGTTTTTTACATCGCAGGAAATCAATACCAAATGGAGTCCTAATGCAGCGAAACTTTTTGTGGATTTTTTTCGACCAGAAGACACAAGTTGGGCCGAAGAAGTACTAGAGGGCTGCCCTGAGGGGGGCACAACCCACCAAGGCGTGCCTAGGGGCCCAGGCGCGCCCAGGTGGGTTATGCCTACCTCGGTGGCCTCCCGCACAGCCTCTTTGCTCTATAAATACCCCAATATTCCAGAAACCCTAGGGGAGTCGACGAAAATCAATTCCAGCCGCCGCAAGTTCCAGAAACACCAGATCCAATCTAGACACCAACACGGAGGGGTTCATCATGTCCATTGGTGCCTCTCCGATGATGCGCGAGTAGTTCATTGTAGACCTACCGGTCCCTAGTTAGTAGCTAGATGGCTTCCTCTCTCTCTCTCTTGATTCTTAATACAATGATCTCTTGGAGATCCATATGATGTAAGTCTTTTTGCGATGTGTTTGTTAGGATCCGATGAACTTTGAGTTTATGATCAGATCTATGTTTTTATCCATGAAAGTTATTTGAGTCTTCTTTGATCTCTTATATGCATGATTGATTATAGCCTTGTATTTCTTATCCAATATTTGTGTTTTGTTTGGCCAACTTGATATATTTATCTTGCAATGGGAAGAGGTGCTTTGTGATGGGTTCGATCTTACGGTGCTTGATCACAGTGACAGAAGGGGAAACGACACGTATGTATCGTTGCTATTAAGGATAACAAGATGGGGTCTATTTTACATAAATAGATCTTGTCTACATCATGTCATCGTTCTTATTGCATTACTCCATTTTCCCATGAACTTAATACACTAGATGCATGCAGGACATCGTTCGATGTGTGGAGTAATAGTAGTAGATGCAGGGAGGATTCGGTCTACTAATCTTGGATGTGATGCCTATATAATGGTCATTGCCTGGATATCATCATGATTATGTGAAGTTCTATCAATTGCCCAACAGTAATTGTTTTCCCACCGTTTGCTATTTTTCTCGAGAGAAGCCACTAGTGAAACCTACGGCCCCCAGGTCTCTTCTTTAATATATTTGCCTTCGCGATATATTTTATTTGCTTTTATTTTCAGATCTATTTAACTGAAAATATAAAAATACCTTGCTGCACTTTATTTTATTTGTGATGTATTTATCCAATCTATCACAACTTTATCCTGTCTCGGTGCCAATTTATGGTGTCGTTACCGAAAGGGATTGACAACCCCTTTAACACGTCGGGTTGCAAGTATTTGTTATTTGTGTGTAGGGGTTGTTTATGTTGTGTTGCGTGGTTCTCCTACTGGTTCGATAACCTTGGTCTCATCACTGAGAGAAATACCTACCATTGTTGTGCTGCATCATCCCTTCTTCTTTGGGGACATACCGCCGTAGTTCAACCACACATCAATGTCCAAGGCAATGATCAAACATATAGGCATCACGTCCAATATTAATAGACCGAAACGATTTTGCATCTACTACTATTACTCCACACATTGACCACTATCCAGCATGCATCTTGTGTATTAAGTTCATGGAAAATGGAGTAATGCATTAGGCAAGATGACATGATATAGACAAGATAAAATCAACTACGAATAAACCCCATCTCCCACATCTGGTATTCTCCCGAACCTTCTAGTGCCACTTATGTCCAGAAAAAATATCCAAAATGTTTCCTGGCATTTGGACTTCGTTTGGTACTGATATTCTGCGAAACCAAAAAATAGCAAAAAATAGCAACTGGTACTAGGCACTAAGTAAACAGGTTAGGCCCCAAAAATGATATAAAGTTGCTTGTAAATGTATATAAAACATCCAAGATTGATACTTTAATAGCATGGAACAATCAAAATTATAGATACGTTGGAGACGTATCAGGCGACGGGATCCATGTGTTCCTCCTTTATACTCTTGCTGCTGCAGACTGCTCCCTATTGGTCCAATTTAGAAATGAACTTGGTTACAAAAGGACGTGTTGACAACGGGCTCTGATGGATCTATCCCCTCGCGAATAAGTTTCCTTCTTGCTGTTGTTGGGAAATGTTGCATGGAAAATAAAAAAATTATACGCACACGCAAGATCTATCCATGGAGATGCATAGCTACGAGAGGGGGAGAGCATCTACATATCCTTGTAGATCGCTAAGCGGAAGCTTTTATCAACTGGTTTGGTGTAGTCGTACACCTCCACGATCCGTTTCGATCAAAGCATCGAACATACGGCACCTCCGCGTTCAGCACAGGTTCAGCTCGATGACGTCCTCGCCTTCTTGATCCAACAAGTGGGGCGAAGTAGTAGATGAGTTCCGGCAGCATGACAGTATGGTGAGGTGGTGGTGAAACTATTTCCGCAGGGCTTCGCCAAGCACAATGGATTTAGAGCGGGGGATAAACTAGAGGGAGAGGGGGCGCCGACACACTCTTGGTGAACCGTGGTGTCTGGCGCCGCCTTCCCTCCTCTCATATATATAGGTGGAGGGGAGGGGAGGAAGCCTAGGGCACGCTCCAGGGGGGGCGGCGGCTGCCCTAGGGCGCCTACCAGGGCCCCACTTCCATAGTTGCTGGGGAAAGGAAAGGGGGGCCGGAAGCCCCTAGGGTGCCACCCCTTCCTTTTTCCTTGCATGGAGAAAGGCAGGAGGGGGCCGGCCCCTCCTCCTTCCTTCATAGGGCCCACGGCCAGGAGGTGGAGCGCGTTAGCCCCCTTGTGGGAAGGTGCGTGATGACCCACAAGTGTAGGGAATCTATCGTAGTCCTTTTGATAAGTAATAGTGTCGAACCCAACAAGGAGCAGAAGGAAATGACAAGCGGTTTTTCACTAGTGCAGAACCGGGCAATAGCACCGGTTCGTAAGGCCCTTTAGTGCCGGTTCCATAACCGGCACTAAAGTGTGGGCACTAAAGCCCCCCCCCCTTTAGTACCGGTCCAGCACGAACCGGTGCTAAAGGGCAACCACGTGATACGAGCCAGCTCCGGGGGCCTGGAGCCCTTTAGTACCAGTTTGTAAGACCAACCGGTACTATAAGGTTTGGGTGCTTTTTAGTTTTATGATTTCTTTTTCATTTAATTTTGTGTTTCCATTTTAATTCTTTTTCGTTTCCTGGTATTTTACGATACTACACATTGTACACGTTATGCATATATATATATATATATATATATATATATATATATATATATATATATAGAATTTCTAGTAGAACCAATCATCATGCATATATATATCATCAATGTCTCACAAACCACCATATTAATTAATTCACACATACACACATGTATAGCTATATACAATTTCTCCTACATATATGCATGTTGCCTTCGGAGCCAGTGGCATTAGCCTAATTGGTGCCTTCGGAGCACGATGACAATTGGAAGTGGTTTTCATGGGGGCGGTAGCGGGTAATAGTATTCTCCCTTCGGATTTATGACCTGGTCGAGCAAAAATCCTGCTATTTCCTCTTGAAGTGCTTCTACGCGCTCCGTTTCTAGGAGCTTCTCCCGCACCTCTTTGAACTGTTAAGAAGGAGATCAATATGCATGTGTATTAGTTGTGTGAGTAGATATCGATAATGGTGTAAAAATTGTGAATAGTGTTCTGACAAGCCTACCCATTCCTGTCTTTGAGATCTGCTCCTTTCGGACGCCATCATGCGAATGTTCTCGCAAACGCAGAATGCACACAGATCGGTCCCCTGCGCCTGTTTCAGGGCCTTTACGAGAATGGAATTTGATCAGATAATAATTAAATCAAGCATGATAATTAAAGAGATGGCAGCTAGCTAGCTAGCTAGTACTACTTAACTACTTACCTTGGGTCGAAACCATTTAAGCTTTTTTTCCATTCGCCTTCCGTGACGCTGATGAACCTTGCCCAAGCCCTGCCCGCCGACAAAGAAAATGAATAAAGGGGTTATTAAATAGTTCATATCATGAAATGAAGAACTAAATAGGCCGAGATATATAGTTAATAATGATTGAAATTACCTGTTGACTATCCCAAACAAGATGTTATAGTCAGTTTTTACTTTGAGTAGTGAGTCCAGTATTTCAACTGTTCCGGCGTCAACTTTAATGATACACAAGACCCAGTGAAATCTGCATGCACACACGTTTGCATGTCTTAATTAAGCGGACATATGTAAGCAAAAACATGTAGCTAGCTAGTAGGCAAAAAACAGAGAATTTGTAGTACAAGACAGTGTGACTCACTGGAGGTTGTAAGGAAGTAGTATATCTTCATTGTATTTGAGGCGCTTCAAGAACTCTAGCATGTTGTCCTCTACGGCCTTTTGATGATGTGGATTTATTAGCCATGTGTATTCATTAACCGTGTTTGGGTCAATGAACCCAATGCCAAAGCGTCCACCTTTTCTCATTTCATACATCTTCATCCTGCATAGTATACCACAGAAAAGAATATAGTGAGGATAATTACAGGTAATGATTGATCAAAAGGATCACTACAACTAGCTTGAGACTTAAATTACAGAAAGAAATCACTTACAGACAATAGCAACTGACGATAGATTTGTCGAGTGCGTCTTGATTGTATAACTGAAACAGTTCAGAATACTCAATGGACAGAGCTTTCTCATGGAAGTAATGCTCCTCCTTGACATTCACCATGAGGGACAATCGATTGGAAATCTTGGTAATGTTCATGTACCATTGATGCAATTCATACATTCTCGTTGGGAGGTTCTTGACCTTGTCTGGCTTGACCAAAGGTTGGCCCCGGACATATTTCCGTTTTATTTCATCCTCTCTAAGCACAGGCATGGGCTCGATCTCGAGGAGTTGTCCAATAGTGATCTTGAGAACTTCAGCCTGCATTATATGGTCCTTGGTTATTACCACATTTCCCACCTCGGGAACGTAAACTGTTTGCCCACAATAATATTGGGCGCGCGTACTGTGACGTGTTGTTGGCACAACAAGCGAGGGGATTGATTGCGCCGCCTGTTCTCCCAGCTGGGGAATGGTTTTCCCGCATTTTTTGACAGCTGCTTGTTGTTTGCTCGATCCCGAGCTTGCCTCCTTCTGTAGACGTGCTCGATTTAACTTCCTGATGTGGCGCTCATAGTATGTGTTAACAGGCTTGGGAACTGGTGGTTGAGCCATACGAATGAAGTGGTCAATCATTTCCTCAGGCACTTTATCCCTTGGCGGCGGTGGCGATTTCGGTGCAAAATGGGCTTCCACCTCGGCCTTCGATATGCCTGCGTTTTCCTCCTCAGACTTGTCATAAGGCCTCTGCAGAAGAGGCGTGAGGCTTGGACCATATTTATATCACTTGCCTTCGCCTGTACTTCCTGTACTACCTCCACTCGTACCGCTACGCACCATAGCTGGGGGGTGTCTCTTCTGCGATTGCTTAGGCGGCGGAGACGGCTGACGGGGCTGAGTTGGACGAGGAGGAGTGGCCTGAAGCTGTGCCGGACTTGGAGGAGGAGTGGCCTGAGGTTGTGCCGGACTTGGAGGAGGAGTGGCCTGAGGTTGTGCCGGACTTGGAGGAGGAGTGGACGTCTAATGCTGTGCCGGACTTGGAGGAGGAGGAGTGGCCTGACACTTTGCCGGACTTGGAGGAGGAGTGGCCTGACACTTTGCCGGACTTGGTGGACTTGCAGGAGCGGGAGTCTGCTGACTCAGTGGAGGACTTCGACGAGGACTCGGCTGGCGCGGTGTCGGTGGCCTTCGAAAGATGATGCAATCCTTTTTCCATAGGATGATACGATGTTTGGCCTCTCCGAGAAAGTGCTCGTCGTCACCTCCAGGAATGTCAAGCTATATCTCCGAATATGGGTCCACCACCTCATCAACCAAGACACGAGCATAGCCCGCTGGAAACGGGTTGCAATGGAAGGTTGCCTTGGGGGGATTTGTAAAAGCAAGGGCGTCAACCACCTTCATGGATATGTTCTTCATTTTGACGTGTAGCTCGCAGTTAGTGTTCTCCGTGATGTCATCCACGGGTTATCTATCCAGCATTGCATCGTCCGGGGCGAAACCCACGCTGCTTCTCGGCATGGATGGGGCGGTGCTATCCAATGCTGGATCATTCGCTAGCTGCTGCAGCTGCTGAGACCCCCTTTGGTGGGTAAGTGAGTCAATCTGCTCCTGCTGCCGCTGGAATTTGACTGCCAATTCCGCTTGGCTTGCTTGTAAGCCTTGAATGCGTTCATAGTCCCGCTTCCTCTGCTCCTCCTCCATCTTCCTCTTCTTTTCCTCCACAACCTTCTTTCTCGCACGGGTTCTGTAGTCGGTGTTCCAGTCTGAAAACCCCTCATACCACGGAATAGCGCCCTTGCCTCGTGTTCTTCCCGGGTGTTCAGGATTTCCGAGGGCACGCGTAAGCTCGTCGTTCTCTCTGTTGGGCAGGAACACCCCCGATCGTGCCTCTTCTATTGCAACAAGTATCGCATCGTCGGCTCCCTTCAGACTTGCCCTCGTCCAAACATTGCCTGTCTTCAGGTCCAACTCCCCCCCATGCGCATAGAACCAAGTCCTGCACCTAGGGGGCCAGCTCTTAGTAACCGGAGTGGCACCTGCATCCTCCATCTCTTTCTCAGACTTATCCCACTTAGGCATTGCCACCGCATAGCCACCTGGCCCCAGCTTATGGAACTTATCCTTTTTTTCGGCATTCTTCTTGTTTATTCTCGACCGTTCCTTAGCTAATTCCGAATCCTTGAATTTCACGAAATCGTCCCAATGAGCACGTTGGTTCTCTAGTGTTCCCTCGAATACTGGAGTCTTCCTTCCTCCCTTGACGTACTTGTCCCATTCACGATTCTTGTGGTTCTTGAATGCAACCGCCATCTTCCTAAGAGCAGCGTCCTTGACTTTCTGCACATTTGCTTCTGTGAAATGATCTGGTAGGGTGAATTGTTCCATGAGAGTATCCCAAAGCAGATCTTTTTGTCTTCTGTCGACAAAAGTAACATCTGGACGTGGAGCAGCGTCATTTTTGTCTTTTTGTCTTTTGTCTTTTGCCGGCTCTCTCCATTCTTGAAGGGAGATCGGGAGTTGGTCCTTCACAACAACTCCCACTGACGAACGAACTTGTCCGCAATCTTCTTAGGCACTAATGGTTCGCCACTAGGTCTGATTGCCTCGATATTGTACTTTACGCCCTCCTTCAACTTTTTGTTTGGGCCTCGTTTCGTCCTTTTGCCTGAATATTTACTCGATCCGGATGGCTGAAAGAACAAAGATCGAATCGTTAATATATCTTCAAGTCATTTAAAACATGTGATGATCACCAGATGCCTGCTTATATAAATATATATACCTCGCCGGTCTTTGTTGTTTCAAGATCAACATTTTCTTCGTCATCATCATAATCATAGTTCATGACTTCATCAATTCGGTCGTCGCGATCGAATATCATATCATCCTCTCCGGTGTTGTTTAGAAATCCGGAGCTGTCATAATCTTCTTCATTCCGATCATCATCTGGCCTGTGAGGATGGCGTATCATATCGAACATGGCCTGTTCTCCCTCTCTGCCGGTATTGTCCGCCATAGCTTTTTTTAACTAATCCAAAAGAAATATAAAATAATTTAGTATTCAAATTACATCGTCTCGAATAATAATAGATATAATCTCGAATACATCGTCTCAAATAATAGATATAATCTCGAAAACATCGTCTCGAATAATAGATATAATCTCGAATACATCGTGTCGAATAATAGATATAATCTCGAATACGATATAATCTCGAAAACATCGTCTCGAATAATAGATATAATCTCGAATACATCGTCTCGAATAATAGATATGATCTCGAATACATCACTGGCTAGGTAGCTAATAAAGATCGAATACTATAGAAGAATCTACGACACTCGCCGTTCCTGCGGCGCGGGCGGTGGACACCCAAAGAGAAGGAACCCTCACAGGATCATAGCTGAAGTGAGATCCCTGAAGAAACTGCCAGGTATTGGAGAACCTGCCGCCCTCTAACGCAACCATGTAGCGATGGACGTGCTCGTCCTCCTCCCTGACACGGCGACGTACCACCTCCGGCTGGGACGGCTCCCTCCGCGCCGAAACTGGCCCACGCGAACGCCACCAAACGAGATCAGGGTCGACGACGGGAACCGAGGCCGTGTTCCTCATCAAGCGGCGCGCCCCTCCAGGCAGCACCTCCCAGTGCCAGCCTGGTGGAGCCCAGTCCCGGACATGGGTCAGCCGGACATCGTCGCGGAAGGGTCGACGGCGAGGATGCGGGCCGGGCATCGTCGAGAACAAATACTAGCTATATGCCCGCAAAAAGTAACAATTTTTTTAATGATTGGATTTTGAAAACTAACATTTTTATATAACACTAATTATGCTATCATTTCATATGGCAAAATTCTATATGCTATTTCATACTAATTAAGCATCTAACACTAAAAACAGAAAAAACAACTTCTATACATCCATTAAAAAACAGAAAAACAACATTATATAAAAAAATTCTATACTAATTAAACACTAATTATATCCATCTAACATGCATTCATACATATATACTAGTGAAAAAACAATAATCTAAAAAATCTAAACTAATTAAACATACAAAATACGTATATACTAATATATACATGCATTCATACATATATACGTGTGTGTGTGTGTGTGTGTGTTCATCATGCTTGTGTGTGTGTGTATGGCCTCGGGGAGGGGCGGCGCCCATGGTGGCCGCCGGGGGCGAGGGAGAGGCGTTAGAGGGGGAGAGCTCACAGCGGGGC
>NC_041386.1:689309575-689333219 GCF_002162155.2 Triticum dicoccoides
GGCGCGACGGGGACGGGCCCGGGGCGGCGACGGAGACGAGGGCGGCGACGGGGACGGGGGCGGCGACGGCGACGGGGGCGGCGACGGCGACGGGGTCGGTGACGGCGTCGATCGATCGGGGCGGGCGGTGCTTCAATGGGGAAACAGAGGAAGAAACAGAGGGAGAATGAAATTTTTCGAAGTGTTGTATATATAGAAGGCACCTTTAGTACCGGTTGGAGCCACCAACCGGTACGAAAGGCCTGTTTTGGCTAGCCCAAGCGGCGGGAAGCGACCCCCTTTAGTACCAGGTCGTGGCACAAAACGGTACTAAAGGCCCCCCTTTAGTACCGGTTTGTGCCACGACCCGGTACTAAAGGGGGTGCACTGGCGCAGGTGCGGTGCGGCAAGTTTAGTCCCACCTCGCTAGCCGAGGGGTGACCGCACTGGTTTATAAACCCCCGTGCGGTCGCTCTCTCGAGCTCCTCTCCAAAGCAGGCTTACTGGGCCTACGTGTTCTTTGCTGCCCTGTGGGCCCACTTGGCCTTTGCGGGCCTGCATCCTGGCCCAACGACAGGTTGGGTTTCTAGTCGTATGCAGGCCGCTCTGCCCTAGTAGGCGGGCTTTTTTTATTTTTTTTGCTTTATTTATTTTTGTGTTGTTTTTTTTGTGTATTTAGAGTTTCTTTGTGAATATTTTTGCTTTAGGTACAAAATATTACAAACTTTCTGTTAGTGCCCATAGTTTTCAAATTTGACTTTAAAAATCAGTAAAGGCATGAAAGAATTTGTTTGCACATAAAATTTCTTCGCGTTTCAAATGCCAAAACACATAACTACCCTAACTATTACAGAGATTCCCCTTTGGGTGTGAAACACAGAAGAAAGTGATGATAGTGAAGCCGGTCACATCCCAGATCTTTGGGCGTGAAACTTTTTCTTCGCGTGTGTCCCTTTGCGCCATAACCATGGAAAATCTTGATCATTTAACGGGATGCTCGGGTCAATATTCACTGTGAATGGAGCAATTTCATCAAACTTTTCATAATCTTCTGACTTGTCTGTCTTGTCATCCACTCCCATGATGTTTCTCTTCCCAGAAAGAACTATGTGCCGCTTTGGCTCATCGTACGATGCATTCGCTTCCTTATCTTTTCTTTTTCTTGGCTTGGTAGACATGTCCTTCACATAGAAAACCTGTGCCACATCATTGGCTAGGACGAATGGTTCGTCTGCATACACAAGATTGTTGAGATCCATTGTTGTCATTCCGTACTGCGGGTCTTCCGTTACCCCGCCTCGTGTCATATTGACCCATTTGCACCGAAACAAAGGGACCTTTAAACCACGTCGATAGTCAAGTTCCCATATGTCCTGTATATAACCATAATATGTTTCCTTTCCCGTCTTGGTTTCTGCATCAAAGCGGACACCACTGTTTTGGTTGGTGCTCTTCTTATCTTGGGCGATCGTGTAAAATGTATTACCATTTATCTCGTACCCTTTGAAAGTCATTATATTCGAAGATGGTAACTGGGACAGCAAGTACATGTCATCTTCAATAGAGGTGTCATGCATGATACGTGTCTGCAACTAGCTGGCGAAACTCCTGGTTTGTTCACGTGTAATCCAGTCATCAGACCGCTCCGGGTGTTTGGAGCGTAGCAAATTCTTGTGTTCATCCATATACGGAGCCACCAAGGCGGAATTCTGTAGAACTGTGTAGTGTGCTTCAGTGAGAGAATGTCCGTCCATACATATTATTTGTTCCCCTCCTAGCGTGCCTTTTCCATCCAGTCTGCCCTTATGCCGCGATTCAGGAACACCAATCGGCTTAAGGTCAGGAATAAAGTCAATACAGAACTCAATGACCTCCTCATTTTGATGGCCCTTGGAGATGCTTCCTTCTGGCCTAGCACGGTTATGAACATATTTCTTTAAGACTCCCATGAACCTCTCAAAGGGGAACATATTGTGTAGAAATACAGGACCCAAAATGCTAATCTCTTCGCATAGGTGAACTAGGACGTGCGTCATGATGTTGAAAAAGGATTGTGGGAACACCAACTCGAAACTAACAAGGCATTGCACCAAATCATTCTGTAACCTTGGTATGATTTCTGGATCGATTACCTTCTGAGAGATTGCATTGAGAAATGCACATAGCTTCACAATGGCTAATCGAACGTTTTCCGGTAGAAGCCCCCTCAATGCAACCAGAAGCAGTTGCGTCATAATCACGTGGCAGTCATGAGACTTTAGGTTCTGGAACTTTTTGTCTGCCATGTTTATTATTCCCTTTATATTCGACGAGAAGCCAGACGGTACCTTAATACTGAGCAGGCATTCAAAGAAGATTTCCTTCTCTTCTTTGGTAAGAGCGTAGCTTGCATGACCCTGATGTATGCCGTCTTCTCCGTGCATACGTTGCTGGTCCTCCCGTGCCTTAGGTGTACCTTTTGTCTTCCCATACACGCCCAAGAAGCCAAGCAGGGTCACGCAAAGATTCTTCGTCATGTGCATCACGTCGATTGCGGAGCGGACCTCTAGGTCTTTCCAATATGGCAGGTCCCAAAATATAGATTTCTTCTTCCACATGGGTGCGCGTCCGTCAGCGTCCTTCGGAATAGGTTGTCCGCCAGGACGCTTTCCAAATATCACCTTCAAATCCTTGACCATATCATGTACATCAGCACCAGTACGGTGGCGAGGCTTCGTCCGGTGATCCGCCTCACCTTTGAAATGCTTGCCTTTCTTTCTTATGGGATGCCTGCTCGGAAGAAATCGACGATGTCCCAGGTACACATTCTTCTTACAACTATTCAAATATATACTGTCGGTATCATCCAAACAGTGCGTGCATCCGCGGTATCCCTTGTTTGTCTGTCCTGAAAGGTTACTGAGAGCAGGCCATTCATTGATGGTCATGAACAGCAATGCCTTTAGGTCAAATTCTTCCCCCATGTGCTCATCCCACGCACGTACACCTGTTCCATTCCACAGTTGTAAGAGTTCTTCAACTAATGGCCTTAGGTACACATCAATGTCATTGCCGGGTTGCTTAGGGCCTTGGATGAGCACTAGCATCATAATGAACTTCCGCTTCATGCATAACCAAGGAGGAAGGATATACAAACATAGAGTCACAGGCCAGGTGCTATGGTTGCTGCTCTGCTCCCCAAAAGGATTAATACCATCTGTGCTTAGACCAAACCATACGCTCCTTGCGTCATCTGCAAACTCCTTCCTGTACTTTCTTTCGATTTTTCTCCACTGCGACCCGTCAGCGGGTACTCTCAACTTTCCGTCTTTCTTACGGTCTTCTCTGTGCCATCGCATCGCCTTGGCATGCTCTTTGTTTGGTATTATAGGAGAATACCACATCACCTTGGCAGGAATCTTCTTCCTGGGGCGCTCGCCCTCGATATCACCAGTGTCATCGCGGCTAATCTTATAGCGCAATGCACCACATACCGGGGAAGCGTTCAAATCCTCGTACTCACCGTGGTAGAGGATGCAATCATTAGGGCATGCATGTATCTTCTGCACCTCTAACCCTAGAGGGTAGACAACCTTCTTTGCTTCGTACGTACTCTCGGGCAATCCGTTGTCCTTTGGAAGCATATCCTTTATCATTACCAGCAACTTTCCAAATCCTTGTCAGATACACCATTCTCTGCCTTCCATTGCAGCAATTCCAGTGTGGTGCCCAGCTTTTTCTTGTCACCTACCCAATTCGGGTACAACAATTTTTTGTGATCCTCTAACATGCGCTGCAACTTCTTCTTCTCCAAATCACTTGCGCAGTTTCTCTTTGCATCGGCAATGGCCCGACCTAGATCATCAACGGGCTCAGCTTCTTCCTGCATTGCCGGCTCAGCTTCTTCCCGCATTACCGGCTCAGCTTCTTCCCTCATTGTTGTATCATCGTATTCTGGGAACCCATGGCCAGGATAGCTGTCGTCGTCCTCTTCTTCTTCATTGTCTTCCATCATAACCCCTCTTTCTCCGTCCTTGGTCCAAACATTATAGTGGGGCATGAAACCGGACTCAAAAAGGTGGACGTGAATGGTTCTTGACGTAGAGTAATTGTGACCATTCTTACAGCCAGCACATGGACAAGGCATAAAACCATCCGCCCGCTTGTTTGCCTCAGCAGCAAGCAGAAAAGTATGCACGCCCTCAACGAACTGGGGAGAGCATCGGTCATCGTACATCCATTGCCGGCTCATCTTCATTACACAACACCGAATAGACCAAATTAATACAAGTTCATACATAAAGTTCATACAACACTTAAATGCAACAAACAAATAACTCTCTAGCTAAAGCATTTAAATGCAACAACAAATGCGATCAAGATCGCAACTAAGGTAACAATTGATCCAACAACATAACGATACCAAGCCTCACTATCGATGGCATATTTTCTAATCTTTCTAATCTTCAAGCGCATTTTCTCCATCTTGATCTTGTGATCATCGACGACATCGGCAACATGCAACTCCAATTCCATCTTCTCCACCTCAATTCTTTTCAATTTTTCTTTCAAGTACTCGTTTTCTCTTTCAACTAAATTTAACCTCTCGACAATAGGGTCGATTGGAATTTCCGGTTCACATACCTCCTAGATAAAAATATCTATGTCAACTTGATGGGCATAATTTGTCATACACAAAAAATGTAACAAATAGTTTTAAAAGAGAATATACCACATCCGTATCATAACAAGGACGAGGGCCGACGGGGACGGATATCAAAACCATGGCACTATGTATAACAAACAACGTACCGGTAAGATAATTATACGAGTAACTATATATCCAAATCACACAAACATCAATTTTTTATATAAAATTTCATGAACAAGAGGCTCACCACAAGGTGGTGCCGGCGACGGGATGGTGCGGGCGATCGACGGTGGTTACGACGGAGATTTAGAAGGCACTAAGTAAAACACACCTACATATGCAAACTAAGTGTTATTTTGACCTCAAATTGCATATAAATCAAATACTACCACATATAATTCCTCCCAAATTACTAAAACCCACCATTAATCACTATATAAACCAATGCAAGAGCTGATCTAGCAATGAGAGATGAAAGGACAAAGTTGCTAACCTTGGTGATCATTTGAATGGATGGGGGCCTGCAAATCTTGACAAATTTGGGGCAAATTTTGTGATGAACTCGAGAGGAAGAAGGGAAGAACAGAGGAGAGGGAGAGGGGAAAGGGGGAAGAACAGAGTGCGAGTGGACGAAGGGTTGATATAGGACGACCTTTAGTACCGGTCCGTTCCACGAACCGGTACTAAAGGTGCTGGAAGGGCCCCACTCTGACAACATCCTGCCACCACTTTCTTTAGTACCGGTTCGTGGCATGAACCGGTGCTAAAGGTTCGCCATGAACCGGTACTAAAGAGCTCCTCCCGCCTAGCCGTTGGAACTAGCACTAATGGACACATTAGTGCCGGTTCTGTTACAAACCGGGACTAATGTGTCTCACATTTGACCCTTTTTCTACTAGTGTTTAGTAAGGTATTCTCTGCAAGAACTGAAATTGTAGGTAACAGATAGTTTTGTGATAAGATAATTTGTAATGGGTAACAAGCAATGAAAGTAAATAAAGTGCAGCAAGGTGTCCCAATCCTTTTTGTAGCAACGGACAAGCCTGGGCAAGTTCTTATATGAGAAAAGTGCTACCGAGGACACATGGCAATTATCGTCAAGCTAGTTTTCATCATGTTCATATGATTCGCGTTCGTTACTTTGATAATTTGATATGTGGGTGGACCGGTGCTTGGGTACTACCCTTTCTTGGACAAGCATCCCACTTATGATTAACCCCTATTGCAAGCATCTGCAACTACAAAAGAAGTATTAAGGTAAACCTAACCATACCATGAAACAAGTGGATCCAAATCAGCACCTTACGAAGCAATGCATAAGCTAGGGTTTAAGCTTCTGTCACTCTAGCAACCCATCATCTACTTATTACTTCCCAATGCCTTCCTCTAGGAGCAAACAATGGTGAAGTGTCATATAGTCAACGTTCACATAACACCACTAGAGGATAGACAACATACACCTCATCAAAATATCGAGCGAATACCAAATTCACATGACTACTTATAGCAAGACTTCTCCCATATCCTCAGGAACAAACGTACTACTCACAAATCATATTCATGTTCATAATCAGAGGGGTATTGATATGCATTAAGGATCTCAACATATGATCTTCCACCAAATAAACCAACTAGCATCAACTACAAGGAGTAATCAACACTACTAGCAACCCACAGGTACCCATCTGAGGTTTTGATACAAAGACTGGATACAAGAGATGAACTAGGGTTTGAGAGGATATGGTGCTGGTGAAGATGTTGATGGAGATTGACCCCCCCCCCCCGAGGAGAGGATCGTTGGTGATGATGATGGTGATGATTTTCCCCTCCCGGAGGGAAGTTTCCCCGGCAGAACAGCTCCGCCGGAGCCCCAGATTGGTTCTGCCAAGGTTCCGCCTCGTGGCGGCGGAGTTTCATCCCGTAAGCTTGCTTATGATTTTTTCTAGGGTAAAAGACCTCATATAGCAGAAGATGGGCACCGGAGGCCTGTCAGGGGGCCCACGAGGTGGGGGGGCGCGCCCTAGGGTGGTGGGAGCCCCCCCACCCCCACCCTCGTGAACAGGGTGTGGGCCCCCTGACGCTGATTCCTTCGCTAGTATTTTTATTAATTCCAAAAATGACTTTCGTGGAGTTTCAGGACTTTTGGAGCTGTGCAGAATAGGTCTCTAATATTTGCTCCTTTTCCAGCCCAGAATCCCATCTGTCAGCATTCTCCCTCTTCATCTAAACTTTGTAAAATAAGAGAGAATAGCGATAAGTATTGTGACATAACGTGTAATAACAGTCCATAATGCAATAAATATTGATATAAAAGCATGATGCAAAATGGACGTATCAACTCCCCCAAGCTTAGACCTCGCTTGTCCTCAAGCGGAAGCCGATATCGAAAAATATGTCCACATGTTTAGCGATAGAGGTGTCGATAAAAATAAAGTACGGTCATGCAGGCATCCTGATCATTCTTATAACAGCAACATATATATATATATATATATATATATATATATATATATATATATATATATATTGTCATATAATTTCTTATGCTCAAGTAACAATCTGTTCACAATGTCAAGTATGGTTCAGAAACTTCATTGAGAACTAACAAACCATAATCTCAGTCACTGAAGCAATTGCAATTTATCATAACATAAGAAAGAGTCAACATAAGAGCTTTTCAGCAAGTCTACATACTCAACTATCATTTAGTCTTTCACAATTGCTGACACTCACGCAATACTTGTGGTTATGGAGTTTTAATCGGACACAGAGAAAGGTAGGGGCTTATAGTGTTGCCTCCCAACGTTTTACCTCAAGGATAATGTCAACAATAATAGTTCATGCTAACGTACATCCAATTGGATATATGTATCAGGATCTTTCCAACACGAGGTGCTTGCCAAAGGATAAAATAAAAAGGAAAGGTGAAGATCACCTTGACTCTTGCATAAAGTAAAAGATAGGCCATTCGAAGAGGGAAGCAGAGGTTGTTATGTGCTTTTATGGTTGGATGCGGAAAATCTTAATGCAAAAGAACATCACCTTATATTGCCACTTGTGATATGAACCTTTATTATGCAGTCCGTTGCTTTTATTACTTCCATATCACAAGATCGTATAAAGCTTATTTTCTCCACACTATTAAGTCATACATATTTAGAGAGCAATTTTTATTGCATGCAACATGACAACTTACTTGAAGGATCTTACTCAATCCATAGGTAGACATGGTGGACTCTCATGGCAAAATTGGTTTAAGAGTATTTCGGAAGCACAAATAATTTTTACTTGATGCAAGGAATTTGGCTAGCATGAGGGGGAAAGGCAAGCTCAACATGTTGGACGATCCATGACAATATACTTTAAATAAGATGTGAGAAAGCATAACCTATTACGTTGTCTTCCTTGTCCAACATCAACTCTTTTAGCATGTCATACTTTAATGAGTGCTCACAATCATAAAAGATGTCCAAGATAGTATATTTGCATGTGAGAACCTCTCTTTCTTTATTACTTCCTATTAATTGCAACGATGACCAAAACTATGTTTGCCAACTCTCAACAACTTTTATGCCTCATACCCTTTATTTGTGAAGTCATTACTATCCATCAGAGCAACATGGTTTCTTTTGTTTCTTTTTATTCTTTCCATTTTCTCAAGATCATAGGAAGATAGCAAAGCCCTTGACTCAACACTAATCTTTATTATAGATAACTCATGGACTCAATTACATAGAGGGATCACATAGCAAAACTCAAAACTAATTCATAACAAAACTTTATTCTACTAGATCAAGATATTACCAAAGGATCGAACTAAGAAAAACTGTAAAGATAGGAGTGTGATGGTGATACAATACCGGGGCACCTCCCCCAAGCTTGGTAGTTGCCAAGGGGAGTGCCCATACCCATGTGATTATGTCTCCTTTGCTGGTGAAGAAGGTGGTGACGGATAGTCGCACATCCAGCGTAGAAGCTCTTCTAACTTGCGGATAATGCCCTTGAGTGCGACGATGTGATCCTTCAACAAAATATTTTCCTGTGTGAGATACTTTTTTTGTATGCGAGCTAACTAAATCATCTTGAAAGCTTCAATCTCAGTTGGGGTAAAGAGATTAGGAAGAGGTTGAGGGATGTTTTCTTCTTCTGCCACAAGAGTTTGATCCTCCATGGCCTTCTTGATCCCTTCATCCTTGTTGATCTCCTGAGGTTCTTCTCTCTAAAACTCTATCTTCAATAGCCAAGCATCCTTTTCTTCATTGTTGGAGGAGGGTAACGTCATGGTGATCTAGATCTGTCAGAAAAACAACTCGAAACAAAGACAGAGGATATTTGCGTGATACGGTGGTCAAAACCTCTGGGAGATTATATAATGAATTTTTACCGACCAAAAGAAGTATCGTGCAAGAAAATGGAGTCCGGAGAGCACACGAGCTGCCCACAAGGCAGGGGGCCGCGCCCAGTAGGGTAGGGCGCGCCCTCCACCCTCGTGGAGGCCTCGTGTCCTTCCCGAACTACTTCTTATTTTCCTATTTTATTAAATATTCCAAAACAGAGAAATACTATTGTTAAAATTAATTTAGAGTCGGTTTACTTACCGTACCATGTACCTATTCCTTTTCGAAGTCTGGAACGTTCTGGAAGGTGTCCCTTATGTCCGGGGTTACGGTTTCAATAACATTAGTTTCAACATTTATTGGGTTACCTGAGATATAATGTTTAATTCTTTGACCATTCACCACCTTCGGATTTGTGCCCTTGAAGTTGTTGATTTTTATGGCACCGGAACGATAGACTTCCTCAATAACGTAAGGGCCTTCCCATTTAGAGAGAAGTTTTCCTGCAAAAAATCTTAAACGAGAGTTGAAGAGCAACACATAGTCACCTACATTAAACTCACGCTTTTGTATCCTTTTGTCATGCTATCTTTTAACTTTTTCTTTAAATAGTTTGGCATTTTCATAAGCTTGGGTTCTCCATTCATCAAGTGAGCTAATGTCTAACCTTTTCTCACCGGCAAGTTTAAAATCATAATTGAGTTCTTTAATAGCCCAATATGCCTTATGTTCTAATTCGAGAGGTAAGTGACAAGCTTTTCCAAAAACCATTTTATATGGAGACATACCCATAGAATTTTTATATGCAGTTTTGTAAGCCCATAATGCATCATCAAGTTTCTTGGACCAATTCTTTCTAGATCTATTAATAGTCTTTTGCAAAATTAATTTAAGTTCTCTGTTGCTCACCTCTACTTGGCCACTAGACTGTGGGTGATAAGGAGATGCAATTCTATGGTTAACATCATACTTAGCAAGCATTTTACGAAAAGCAACATGAATAAAATGAGAACCACCATCAGTCATTAAGTATCTAGGGACTCCAAACCTCGGAAAACTAACTTCTTTAAGCATCTTAATAGAGGTGTGATACGTCTCCAACGTATCTATAATTTATGAAGTATTGATGCTATTATATTATCTGTTTTGAATGTTTAATGGGCTTTATTATACACTTTTATATTATTTTTGGGACTAACCTATTAACCGGAGGCCCAGCCCATATTGTTGTTTTTCTTGCCTATTTCAGTGCTTCGCACAAAAGGAATATCAAACGGAGTCCAAACGGAATGAAACCTTCGCGAGAGTTATTTTTGGAACGGAAGCAATCCAGGAGACTTGGAGTATACGTCAGGGTAGCTTTGAGGAAGCCACGAGGCAGGAGGGCGCACCCTACCCCCCTGGGCGCGCCCCCACCCTCGTGGGCCCCTCGTGGCTCCCTTGACCGACTTCTTTCGCCTATATATCCATATACCCTAAAAAGATCGAGGAACACAATAGATCGGGAGTTCCGCCGCAAGCCTCTGTAGCCACCAAAAACCAGTCGGGACCCTGTTCTGGCACCCTCGGGAGGGGGATCCCTCACCGGTGGCCAGCTTCATCATCCCGGCGCTCTCCATGACAAGGAGGGAGTAGTTCACCCTCGGGGCTGAGGGTATGTACCAGTAGCTATGTGTTTGATCTCTCTCTCTCTCTCTCTCTCTCTCTCTCTCTCTCTCTCTCGTGTTCTTGATTTGGCACGATCTTGATGTATCGCGAGCTTTGCTAATATAGTTGGATCTTATGATGTTTCTCCCCCTCTACTCTCTTGTAATGGATTGAGTTTTCCCTTTGAAGTTATCTTATCGGATTGAGTCTTTAAGGATTTGAGAACACTTGATGTATGTCTTGCCCTTCTTATATGTGGTGACAATGGGATATTCATGTGATCTACTTGATGTATGTTTCGGTGATGAACTTGCGGGTTCTATGAACTTATGCATAGGGGTTGGCACACGTTTTTGTCTTGACTCTCTGGTAGAAACTTTGGGGCACTCTTTGAAGTACTTTGTGTTGGTTGAATAGATGAATCTGAGATTCTGTGATGCATATCGTATAATCATGCCCACGGATACTTGTGGTGACAATGGAGTATCTAGGTGGCATTAGGGTTTTGGTTGATTTGTGTCTTAAGGTGTTATTCTAGTATGAACTCTATGATAGATCGAACGGAAAGAATAGCTTCATGTTATTTTACTACGGACTCTTGAATAGATAGATCAAAAAGGATAACTTTGAGGTGGTTTCATATCCTACCATAATCTCTTCGTTTGTTCTCCGCCATTAGTGACTTTGGAGTGACTCTGTGTTGCATGTTGAGGGATAGTTATATGATCCACTTATGTTATTATTGTTGAGAGAACTTGCACTAGTGAAAGTATGAACCTTAGGCCTTGTTTCCTACCATTGCAATACTGTTTACGCTCACTTTTGTTACTCGCTACCTTGCTGTTTTTATAATTTCAGATTACAAATACCTTTATCTACCATCCAAATTGCACTTGTATCACCATCTCTTCGCCGAACTAGTGCACCTATACAATTAACCATTGTATTGGGTGTGTTGGGGACACAAGAGACTCTTTGTTATTTGGTTGCAGGGTTGTTTGAGAGAGACCATCTTCATCCCACGCCTCCCACGGATTGATAAACCTTAGGTCATCCACTTGAGGGAAATTTGCTACTATCCTACAAACCTCTGCACTTGGAGGCCCAACAACGTCTACAAGAAGAAGGTTGTGTAGTAGACATCAAGCTCTTTTCTGGCGCCGTTGCCGGGGAGGTGAGTTCTTGAAGGTATATCTTTAGATCTTGCAATTGAATCTTTTAATTTCTTGTTTTATCACTAGTTTAGTCTATAAAAGAAAACTAAAAAAATGGAATTGAGTTTGTCTCATACGCTTCATCTTTTTAATATCTTTCGTAAGAATGATGGTAAGGAAAATTGTACTCAAGTGCTAGAAGAAGAAGTCTGTAAAATGTTTTGCACTAAATCTTTGAATGATGAGCATGATTGCAATGTTTCTAGTATGAACTCTTTGAATACCCATGGTACTAATGATGATTGCACTAGTCATGATGAAAATGTCTCTTATAAGCATGTCGATTTTTGTGGAGTGCATAGAGTTTGCAAGTACATACCAAATAGAGAAAATTGATTTTGCAAGAGGCATAAGTATTTAGAAACTAAATGGTTGCAAGAAAGGCTAGATGTGAGTGCTAAAAATTTAAAATTTCTTTGCCGTACTTGTGAACTTTGCAATGAACGTGCTCATTTACATCTCCAATGCAAATTGTTTCATGATCGAATCGTGTCTAAAAATTGTGATGACTTGATTTCCCTTGCGCATCATAATGAACTTAGTTTGCTTTTGGGTTATGAAGAAATTAAACGTTTAACTAAGCATATTCCAGAATTTAGCCTTGGGAAATTTGTTGATATTGATCTAGAGGAAATTTATATGTATTGTGTGGTGAATTGCATTGAAAATCCTTATATTGCCAATTACATAAAGAAAAGAAAGCAAATAGAAGATGAAGAGAATACTAATGAAAGGGAAGAAACTTCCCAATGTCCTCCTATTATTTCTTATGATGAATCAGGTAACGAGGAGGAGCTTTCTATTCAACCAATCTCATTAATAAGGAGTTCAAAAAAGAGGGATAAACCCGCACATGATGTGAAGAAGAAAAAGAAAAGACGAAGAAGCAAAGGTAGAAAGGTATCCCTCCCAAATGGTGTTGCTCTTATTACTCATTGTGATGGTGATAATTGCTATACTATTGGTGATATCCATACTATTAATGATGAGAGTGATTATGCTTATGATATGGAAAGGCCCAAGCTTGGGGAAGTTATGTTTGATGAGGATGACATGTTTGAGAATATATTTGCTGAAATTAATGTTTGTCACAAGCTTGGGGATGCTATGTTTAATGAAGATGATATTTTTAGCCTCCCAAGTTTTGATGTGCAAGTTTATTGTGATGATAGCATGCCTCCTATTTATGATGGTTATGCACTTTTCTATCAATTGCTCGAGAATAATTTGTTCACCCACCGTAATACTTATGCTATCTTGAGAGAAGCCACTAGTGAAACCTATGGCCCCCGGGTCTATCTTCCATCATATAAGTTTCCAATCTACTTTATTTTGCAATCTTTACTTTCCAATCTATATCATAAAAATACCAAAAATATTTATCTTATCTTATTATCTCTATCAGATCTCACTTTCGCAAGTGGCCGTGAAGGGACTGACAACCCCTTTATCGCGTTGGTTGCGAGGTTCTTGTTTGTTAGTGTAGGTACGAGGGACTTCTGAGGAGCCTCCTACTGGATTGATACCTTGGTTCTCAAAAACTGAGGGAAATACTTACGCTACTTGCTACATCACCCTTTCCTCTTCAAGGGAAAACCAACGCAGTGCTCAAGAGGTAGCACCGACCTGGTTATACGGGCAAGTCATGGCCCGACCTACCGAGACACACCAAATACACGAGCCGTGTCGGGCCGGCACACGTGCTGCCCTTCCTGTTTAGCCTACTGGCCTGCATAGAATTCAGCATATTGGGCTGTTTTGAGCCTATATTCAGCATTTTTTGGCTATATAAGAAAACTAAACGGGCAATGTCGTGCCAGCACTCGTGCCCAGCCTCATGGCCAAGGCACGACCTAGGCGGGCCACATGCTGGCACAACCTGATTATAAACATGTCAGGCCAGGCCCATCACAGGCCGGTCATGCGGGCTATCGCGCTAGCATGCTAATACTGACCCATTTAGCCAGGATTGGTTACACAAGAACCCAGGCCTAGAACCAACATAACCTAACAAGACCTGTAGAAATGAAAAAAATATTTGTTGGATCTCATCTAGATGAGATTTAGCTATGTTACGGCTCCGGCGAAGAAGGGGTGATGAGATTTAGCTATGTTACGGTTTACACGAATTTTGCTAGTCCAATTGCATTGTGGTCTTTTTAGCTTAAAATCCCGACGTGGGTGCAGGTTCTGGTTTTTTCCGGTCAGCTCAGTCCGGTTTTTCAAACTAAGAATCAGAGACATCAGGAGAGAAGCCAACATTGATATGCGAATCTAGCAACCTAATGTAGTCTCCTAGTCTCTACATTACCCACCATGCATGCCTCCTAGCAGCACTGGATATAGAAACAATGCATCCAATGCGATATGGATGTGAATTTCGCTAATACTATCCCTGAGTCTTCGAGGAGCCACATCATTCAACAATGCAGTTAGAGTATTTTCTCTCCAGTGTAGCATTTTACAGTTGGTGTAGCGAAATCTTCTGTATCTGCACCATTTTAGTTTTGGTGCCACAATAAAAGCCAATAAAACTTCCTTTAGAAAAGAAAAATGCACCAACACTCTATCAATGCATGTACTGGAAGCCGATATGGGAAATGGTTCGTATCCTTGTTGAGTATGCCCACACATACTTTAGGAATCAGACTATATGGGACAATTTCTGTAAAATTCTATAAGCATCGTCCATGCAAAAAAAAATGTGTAAAAATTGTTTACACTATAAGCAGCAAGATAACTAACATTTACATTCAACATTAAACCGGGAAATATGGTACCATCAACATTCACTAAGTATATAGCGATATTCACATATTTGTTTCAGGTCTCCGTATGGTATGTGTACATGTGTGTGTGTGCTCATGCACATTATTGCTCTTTGTGTAATCGCAACAACAAAAACCATGTGTTGAGCAAGGTGAAGACTTTCTCTTGTTTCCTTCCCTAATCCTAGTCATCTCATGCAAACTCTCCCCTCCAGGCTTCATCGGCGAGCCCGTGGATTTGCCTCCCCTCGTCCAATCGCTCTTGTGGCCCATGGATTTGCCTCCCCTCGAGTTTGTCCGTCTGGGTGTAGTTAGCGGAGCTCTGGCGTAGATTTCCGTCATCTCCTTGGGGCGGTGAGGTCAGGATTCCTCGTCATGTGGCAAGATTTGGTGTTAGGTATTTCAGATCTATTCAACAGCGACAACTGCGGCTCCAGGGATGGTCCTTAGGGGCATGCGCATGAAAACTTCCCGACTGTCATCGTCAAGATCAAGCCAACTCGAGTAGAGGAGCGATGACAATGGCGCGTCGGCGGCTCGTTCTGGCGGCAATAGTGGTCGGTCGATGGTCTCGGAATCTCGATGTAATTTTTACTATGTTTGAGATGCTTTGTACTTCGGGTGAACTCCTATGATAGACCTGATCATTTTTGCAAAAAAAAATTCCATATGTGGATGAACATGCGAGGTTGTATTTTTTTGCTTGATTATGTACTTTCCAATGGTGTTTTGATTGTCGAAAGGACAATGAGAATTATATTATCGGTGATCTCACTGATTTGTATGAGTTGCTTACCGAGCATCAGTTGTTCATAGAGCAAAATCATAAGTTTTATTTTCATGCAATTTGGTTGTCTGTCTCAGATCTGGCAATCATTGATGTCATTCAAGTGAGTTGGTCAGATGAAACGTATCACAGGTAAATAAACTCTATGAATATCTCCCTAGAATAAAGTATAGAAATTTGATTTCAAAAGAAGACAAAAAAATCAGAGATACATAGAAAATTTGGAGAAATCAACGAATCTTCCACTTGCCACGCACTTTTGAGAATGCCGACAAAGAAGGGAGTCTATTCAATGGCATCATCACATGTGTACTTGTACTCCCCTCACATGTGTACTTGTACTCCCCTCCCACAAATAAGGTATGCTTCGGAAAATTGAAGTATGAGTGATTGAAGATGGGATCATGCCTTTATGGGCAATGGAAAACTTCTATGCATGTGACATAGCAGAAGGACATGGTCGCTCCCTATAAATTGCAACTTTGTGAGGCACAACGTTCCTCATAGCAACCGCAAAAACCACTCTCTCTTCCATCAAGGAGAAAAGTAGCACCAATTCTAAGAATCTGGCCGCTTCCATTCCCAAAAAATTACATTGGTATTCACCTATGCTTGTTACAACATCTTCTATTTGGACATGCTAGCACATTGGTCGATGAAAATCTAAGATGCATTGAAAACATGAGGGAATGGGAGACATCAGAAGAGAAGCAACCGTTGCTATGTGGATCTAGCAACCTAATGTAGTCTCCAAGTCTCTACATAATCTACCATTCATGCCTCCTAGCAGCACTGGATATACAAAGAATGCTTCTCATGCGGTATGGCCAAGAACTTTGCTGACACTATCCATGAGCCGTCGAGGAGCCACATCATTCTACAATGCATTTAGAGAATTTTCTCTCTGGTGTAGCACTTTACGGTTGGTGTAGCGAAACCTTGTGATTCGATCGAGACAACATCCTTGCGATCTTTATGGTGACGCATTGTTTCTTCGTCCGTTCTCTGCTCTACAAATAAATGCATTTTCATGTTGGTTGTGGCTTTGTTGCAAGTCCCGGCTATAACGTTTCACAGAAAATTTGTAGTCGGTTGAACTTTGTAAAACATGGACCCCTGGATAAATAAGGAAATGTTACGGGTATCCAAAAATTCCACCCCGAGAGCATAAAATCCAATGGCGATCAGGGAACTCTAACGGAACCTAAAAAAGAAAAAAAATAAACTCAAACGAACTCGCCAACAACCCCAAAAGCCGCAAGCGAAAAGGGAGGAAGGAAGAAGAATTTTTCTGGCATTGTCGGCCTGCGCCTCTGCCTCCACCATGATATCGGCACTCCGCCCAGATGTGTTTGCTGCCTCATCACCCTCTTGTGTCACCGGAGTTGTTGGGATCCTCCGTAGGTAGGCTTCTGCCTCCACCACACTGCTACAGGGCTACCGTGATCCACCGACGTTGGCACGTCGGCCCGCGCCTCTGATGCCACTCGTCATGCCGCCTCACTGCTTGGTCCGGAAGTCAACAACATCGGCTATGGCCACCTCACGGCCCCATGCAAAATCCCTTCCGCTTCATCCACGACGCCTTCGCATAGCACTGCAACAACCCTACCATTGGTGCCAGCTCCTTAGGCCGGAGCTCAACTCGCTTCTCCTTCTGCAACGAAGTCAAGTGGTTCCCTATCACTAGACGTGGGCCATTCCACCACGAGGGAAGCACGCCAACAACCCCTCCATCACTCTCTTCGTCGACATGGCATAGGTGGAGGTGTTACACCATGAGCTTTGGCGCTCAAAGGATTTCCTCTCCGCGGACGAGTATTGCTTCTAGGGTGACTACAACAGCATACATGCCTTCGCCATGATCGATCGTGACTACACCATCCTTCCAAGCCTACTCGCACGCCTTCCCGGCAACCACGTCGTCATAGTACAACTCAAGTCTCGTTTCTTGTTGGATGCTGACATCAACGATTCCTCTTCGAACCAGCACATCCGGAACCCTAGGATCTCTCGCGGATTTGCAAAACCAATTCTGCTCCATAGCCGCTACCATCCATAGCCTCACTAATCCGAAGAAAGATAAAACAATTTAGTATTCAAATTAGAATGCATTCAATAAGAAAAAAACTGAATCATAGTAGAGTTAGCCGCTGGTGAGGTTCGATCTGAGGGGCGAGGGATGGCGAGGAGGATTATTTTTTTAGCAAGACAATCATATAATATCAGTAATACATCTCGAATAATCTAGTTAATGCATCATCGAGTATTAGCACTAATACAACTTTAATATTATCATATAATATCACTAATACAGCTTGAATATTATCGAATAATCCAGTTGACTCGCGGCTCCTGAGGCGCGGACGGTGGACACCCAAGGAGAAGGAACCATCGCTGGATCATAGCTCAAGTGAGATCCCTGAAGAACCTGCCAGGTATTGAAGAATCTGAGTCCAACTCAACCATGTAGAGACGGACGTGCTCGTCCTCCTCCCTGACATGGCAACGTACCACCTCCGTGGGGGCCGGCTGCCTCTGCACCGATAGTGGCCCACGCGACTGCCACGAAAGAAGCTTCGGGTCGACGATGGGAGCCCGATTCCTCACCAAGCTGTGCGCCCTAGAAGGTAGCACCTCCCAGTGCCAGCCCGTCCGAGCCCAGTCTCGGATATGGCGCCTCTCAAACTGGTTGTCGCCGTCGAGTCGACGATGAGGATGTGGGCCGGGCATTGTCGACTTCGAGAACAAATTCTTATGAAAAAAATTCCTATGTAATAATTATCATTTTATTATGCTACTCGTATTTAATAAACTTTTACAACTATATAGTAGATGGGCAAATTTGAAAAAATCTCTACGACGCAGAGACATCACACACGTGATGTCGAGATAGTACTCGTTTTTTCTTTCAAATACTCGTTTATTCTTCCAGTTTGTTTCAAATACTCGTTTTTCAACTAAATTTAATTTCTCGACAAGAGGGTCAGTTGCAATTTCCGGTTCACATACCTCCTAGATAAAAATATCTATGTCAACTTGATGGGCATAATTGTCATAAACACGAAATGCAACAAATAATTATAAAAGATATTATACCACATCTGAATCATAAACCGGACGAGGGCCGGCGGGGATGGATATCAAAACCATGGCACTACATATAACAAACAATCATACAAGTAAGAAAATTATACAAGCAACTATCTAAATCATAAAAATAAGATTTTCTTTTACAAAAAGGATAAGAACAAGAGCCTCACCAAGGTGGTGCCAGTGACGGGACGGCGTGGGCGACCGATGGCCGTGAGGACAGGAAGGAACTAGGTAAACCACACCTACACATATGCAAACTAAGAAGTTAATTTGAGCTCAAATTGCATATAAATCAAATAAACTCCCACATTATTACTCCCAAACTAAAACCCACAAATGACTATACTTATAGAGCATGAAACAAGTTAAACTAGCAATGAGAGATGAAAGAATGAAGTTGCTAACCTTTTAGAACCCTTGGATAGATGGGGTGCCTCAAATCTTGACAAATCTCAGCAAAAATGGAGGATAAGCTCGAGCTAGGGGGAGGAAACAGAGAGGAGAGAAAGGAGAAACAGAGAGGATGAGCTCGGGCTAGAAGAAGGGGTTTATATAGGGACATCTTTAGTCCCGGTTGGTGGTAGAAACCGGGACTAAAAGTACACCTCTAGTCCCGGTGGGTGATACCAACCGGCAATAAAGGGGCTCGCAGGGCCCCCAGCTTGACAGAAGCCTTCCACCACCCCTTTCACCAACCAGGACTAGAGGTTCCTATCGAACCGGGACTAGATGTTGCCGTGCCCCCATCCGCTACTAACCGTTGGAACCGGGACTAATGATCACATTAGTCCCGGGCCCAAACTAGGCCGAGCCCAAAGCTCTGGTCCAAAGGACTTGTTTCTACTAGTGTTAGGGACATGTGCACAGACTTCCCGGCTACCATGACAAGGTCAAGCAGGCTCCGGTAGGGGAACGGAGACAGCGGCGCGTCGGTGGCTCGTTCTGGTGGCAATAGTGGTCGCTTGCTGGTTTCGGGATCTCGATGTCATTTTTATTATGTTTGAGACATTTTGTACTTGGGTAAACTCTTATAATAGATCTGATCATTTTCCAAAAAAATATCCATGTGTGGATGAACATGTGAGGTTTCACTTTTTTTTCTTGATTATGTACCTTCCAATGGTGATTGATTGTCGAATGGACAACGCGAATTATACTATTGGTGATCTCCGCTGATTTGTAGGTGTTGCTTACCTAGCGTCTGCATTGTTCATAGAGTAAAATCAGAACTTTTATTTTCATGCAATTTGGTTGCCTGAGATCGAGTAACCACTAATGTCATTCATGTGAGTTGATCAGATGAAATGTGTCACAGGTAAATAAACTCTATGAATATCTCCCTAGAGAAAAGAAGAATAACAAAACTAGAAATTGGATTTCAAAACAAGACAAAAAAAATCAGAGATATGTAGAAAAGTTAGAGAAATCAACAAATCTTCCACTTGCCTCGCACTTTTGAGAATGCTGACAAAGAAGGGAGACTACTCAATGGCATTATCACATGTGTACTCGTACTCCCCTTTGACAAATGAGGTATGCTTTATAGAAAAATTGAAGTATGAGTGATTGAAGATGGAATCCTGCCTTTATGGACAATGGAAAACTTCTAGGCATGTGACGTAGCAGAAGTACATGGTCCCTCCTTGTTGTCTCTATAAATTGCAACAGGCACAACGTTTCTCATAGCAACCGGAACAACCACTCTCTCTTCTATCAAGGAAAAAAAGTAGCACCAGTTCTTATAATCTGGCCGCTTCCATTCCCTAAAAATTACATTATTATTCACCTACCTTTGTTACTACGTCTTCTATTCGGACATGCAAGCACATCAGATAGGTGAATGCTAAGATGTATTGGAAACACGAGAGAATGGGAGACATCCGGAGAGAAGCAACCGTTGCTATGCGGACCTAGCAACCTAATGTAGTCTCAAAGTCTCTACATAATCCATCATGCATGCCTCCTAGCAGCATTGGATATACAAAGAATGCCCCTGATGCGATATGGCTGTGAACTTTGCTCACACTATCCAGGAGTCCTTGAGGAGCCACATCATTCTACAATGCATTTAGTGCATTTTCTCTCCGGCATAGCACTTTAGGGTTGGTGTGGTGAAACCTTGTGATTCGATTCAGGGGCGGAGCCAGGATTTTGACATGAGGGGGGCGAAAAGCCAATGTTGATAGAAGTCATCGAACATCACAGTATTTTGATGACACAATACTATTTGGAACTACAAAAGAATGTTCCTTTCTATTAACTCAAATTGAGCTCTACGACCTCCAGCGTTGAACAAGTTGATAATGCAAACTTTGATATTCCTTACCAATATAGAAAATCATGTAATGTTGAAGAAAATCGTCTTCATTCTCATTCAAAACGTGTCTTGACTAGTTTCATAGAGAAATGGTTTGTTCGGTTGTCGGGGTTGACAGAAAGATTTATGACCAACCGCAGTAATCTATCAACAATTGTGTATGTAGTTTTACTTGTTTAGATTAAAAGTATTCAACTGTCAAATCGGCAAGTGAAGATGGGATTTTTAGCTCTAGAGTGTTGCAAAGATCCAGCTAGAAAATGAGCAAGTTCATACCCTAATTGAGCCGTGCATATATATTAGACATGTCAAATAACTCATTTTGTGCATCCAAAAATGTACGAAGTGTCAAAAGCTCTATATTATATGCAATCCTAATTAATCAGAACAAGATTATAATTCATGAACATATATATTAATAGTTACTGGTGCATAGTCGTACCTGCGGCCAATATCTTCAATCGTGGTCACCTGTCTAACAGGGTCTAGCTTGTATTCTGATGATCTGATCCACCTGCTCGTCTAGTCGTATGCAAATAGCGGACTGCAGAAGATACCAGTACGCACCAGAGGATGATCTGATCCACCTGGTTGTCAAGTCGTCATGACCGGTAGATGGCTGCCGCCTTAGTAGGACACGCGCCGCCGGCGACAAGGGCAAAAGCCCTAAGTAGTCCAGCAGAATACGCGCCGAGATCAATCGATCCGATGGATCACATTGTCCAGATTTCCCGGAGGCAAAACAATAGGCAGCCACAACCGGTAGTACTCCTACATATATGTATGGGCTATTGGGCTTTGCCGCTTTGGTCTTTTATAGTCAGCGTAATAAGTTTTACACGGGCTACTTGTTCATGTATATACAATAACTTCTATATTAGATGTTAGGAAAAACACTTCTATTTAGTACAATAAACCTCTTTCGTGGATGAATACAGGAGTATGTGTGAACATTGTGTTTCTTTAGATCAGATAGATCACCCTCCTTTTCTGCAGGAGAATTTCCACATGAGTTGTTTCCTTGGAGGTCTAAATTGTTATACTCCCTTCGTTCCTAATTTTAGTGTGCACTTTGTTGAGCTGCAATACCAATGCATGTGCTTGGGCATGTCCTTTGGACCATTATACCTCTCCACCAACTCTATCCAGACTCATGTGCAAAGCGTCTCAGCCACACACACTCTCTTATGCAGAGGAGGCTGTTTCACGCCCATGTCCGCCACAGGGCTATCATTGTCCAAGCAAGCAAGTGGGCACTACCATTTGTTGGCCTTGCCCCAGGGAAGAAGGAACACACACACACAGTAGAGGTAGAAGAACACACACGCAGACTTGGCACGCACACATCTTGTGCCTTTTCTTGTATTTCTTCTAGCTTTCACGAGATGCGATTACATGGCTTAAATAGCCGGACACTCACGGCTAAAACGCAGCCACTGACCCATTACTAACTACTATGCACACACGCACTCACTACTTGCATGCATGCACACACAACGGTCCAGCCACACGCACATCGGCTTAGATCCGATTACTACTCCACATAGCTAGCTACACCCGTACATGTTTGAGTCACTTGCAAGTCTACGCAGATAACAAACTAGGAGCTCACTTTGCGCATGCCACAACTACTACGCCCACTTCTTTCTCCATATCTATATGCTACGCGACTTGGCCGCTCGGACTCCGCGGAACATAATGCATGCAGCTAACTAATACTTACAACCTAATTAGCTTTGCCTTGTGCACGTGAACACAACTCTACGTGCACATACGGCCGCAGCTTTGACGACATGCATTACTCATGAAACAAATATGATCTAATCCTATGAACTTAATACCAATAACAAGATTAGTTCCAACACCATTCGGATATGGGCAAAGAACTTGCACACACCATAAAGTGAGGGAGTATCAAACTGATATTTGTGGATTGAAACCAACAAAAACTATGGAAACATACTACTCACTCCGTTTCAAAATACTTGTCGTGCTTTTTTTTATGGAACTTGTCATGATTTTAGCTCAAGCACTACAACAAGTATTTTGGAATGGAGGGAGTAGCATGCAAAAGTTTATGTATGAAAACATTATTCGCACATTGTTAGAGTACTGGCTTTTCCGACAGAGTTAGACAGAGACCTTATTCGCACATTGCAGCAACACCTGAACATGCAGGTCATATCCAACAAAACATTGACAGAAACCAGCCACTAGATAGTCTTAGTACTCTAGAGAAGCATGGAGCAGACAACATAGATGCAATCTTGGAAAGTCTTCTCATATTCTGCAAGAGTTGGTAGAGGAAACTGACACACCTGCTGAAGAACTGCTGTAGTTGCTAGAGAGCAACTATATCACACATCCTCTAACAGGCTAACACTCCAAATAAAAAGCAGCCTGCACACCACTGTTTTGAGCTTTCAGTTCATGCATCAGAAGACACACTTGGCCCTTCTTATCATGTACTCCCTCCGTCCGAAAATACTTGTCATCAAAATGGACGAAAAGGGATGTATCTAGAGCTAAAATACATCTAGATATATCCCCTTTTATTCATTTTGATGACAAGTATTTCCGGAAGGAGGGAGTACAATTAACAAAACAAAATATAGTACGCAATCGCAACCCCTGTATCATACAAAGAAGAATATAATGCAAACAAACGAATAAAACAGTATAATGCAAAAGAATCCTCATGAGAGAATGAATTCCTATTAATAGTATGGTGCCTTGATGATATCCAAACAACGCAAAAGCTAACTTTGCCAGAACAAAAAATGCTGCACTTATTTGCGGCCATTAGCGATGTACAGTACGTGGGCTGCTATAAACGGTTGAGGGGGGGCGAGCAATTGGCAGGGGTCTA
>NC_041386.1:689333473-689354189 GCF_002162155.2 Triticum dicoccoides
CAATGTTTCTTCTTCCATTCTCTGGTCTACACCTAAATGCATTTTCACGTTGGTCGTGGCCGTGCTGCAAGCACGGGCTATAATGTTTTGCAGAAAAATTGTAGTTAAGGTTGAACTTTGTAAAACATGGACCACTGGATAAATCATGGAAATGTTAGGGGTATCCAAGAATTCCACCCCCAGAGCCCAGAATCCAACGGTGATCAGCGAACTCGAAAGGAACCTAGAAAAGAAAAAAATAAACTTTCGCCAACAACCCCAAAAGCCGCAATCGAAAGGGAGGAAGAAGAAAAAATATGGCATCGTCAGCCCGCGCTGCCGCCGCCGCCACGAGACCAAATCTCCGCCGGGTGCCCCTCCTTGCCCCCTTGTCGTCCTCTTCCGCCACCAAAGTCGCTGGGATCCTTCGACCAGGTAGGTTTCTGCCTCCACCATGCTGCTGTCGGGTAACCATGATCGGCCAACGTGGGCACCTCCTCCTGTGTCTCCAATGGCAATGAAAAAATAGCGCGCTATTTTGGCGTTTAAACTTCGCTATAGCGTATTCGAGGGTGTTTATTTTTTAGCCATTTTACACGCTATGACGCTAATCGCGCTATAGCGTGTTATAACGGCGCTAAACGCAAAACGTTTTAGCATTTTTAGCGTCGAGCAATCAAAACACACTAGAGGTTCTGCAGGCCGATAGCATCCCATCGGGCGTTGGCCCAATGCAATGCAATAGTAGGCCCATCATCCATCCATGCCCTGACTTCCCAGGGCCTGGACACAACAGAGCCAAACCCTGGTTTCCTCTTTCCTTTTCCCATCCAGGTCGTCGCTTGGGCGGTAGCGGCGGTGTCTCCAACTCCCACAGCTGTTGCTTCGTCTCCAACTCCCGTAGCTGCTGCCGATGCCAGCCACGCCGTCGGTTCCAGCGCCGGCAACTCAGTCACCAGGTGTGTGAGACGAGCAGCCTCTCTTCTCTACCTCCCCGTAGATGCAGGGGCGGACCCAGGAAGAAAACTTAGAGGGGGCAAAGATGTATAGGAAAAAAAATTGTAGGGAGATGGTGTAAGAACTAATGGCTAAATCATTTATAAAAACTAGCGACACAACTACACAAGCATATATATAGTGCTTAAGAAGAAGAAAATACCATATATTTCCTTACAATATAGTTTCATCACACCTAATTATGATAAGCTCATCGACAAAGTAAAAGTAAACTAATCATGACCTGGTAAATTGAGAAATATCAATGTGCCATTTTTTGGTCTTGAATACAATTTATGGCATGCAATTTGTAAGAAGAAAACATGTAAAATTTAGTGAGAAATAATCTTGAGCACATCACCTCATTTTGTTTCGTCCCACTCATGATTTTTTCCATGGAATTGTTTAACTATCACCTCGTTAAGGATAATATCCAAACTACAAAGGAAATGAAATATGTACTTCTCTTTCTTTTAGATGGATTCATAGAAAGTTAGTTCAAATCAACAAAATTCATGGGTGTTGCCAGTTGTAGATTTTGCAAAAAAAGAAAATCTCTTCATTTAGCTCCCCTATCAATGGTGTTTTGGTCGACCGGCGTCGACATAGTTGTTTTTCCTTATTTTCTCTTCATTTTTCTCTTTTAGTTTTTGACCTAGTTTCCCTTTTGATAAAACACATCACCATGTCTTTTTCCTTTTCTTTACCCGATCTATATGAAATCGTAGAAGCACCTTGCTTGCATCGTCAAAATGTAAGACTCACTGATTTCTAACATGAAAATTGGATAAGAACACCAATTTAAAAATTGGAACAGAAGATTGTAAAGATGAACTGAACCTAGGGCTAGGGCTGACCTGTTGATCAATTAAAAGCGCAAGGAGCAAAGAACGGCAGCGTGTACAAACCCGGATCGACGGCGAATCGGCAATTAGAGCATCTCCAATAGGTTGTCTATATGGATGTCTATACTCGTTTTCCACGACGTGAGCCCAAAACAGGCGTCCAACAGCTTGTCTATATGGTTGTTCAAATATACACATCCTCTAAATCGACCTTGACAATGTCCACGCCTGGACAATGTGAAGGCGTTGTCTAAACTCAGCTGTAGTCATGATATCTTTCTCTCCACAGAAACGGCCCACCTGTCATGGTCCCTGTATATAGACATTCTGATGCAAAACTGGATGTGTATATGAGGGAATCTTTTTAGACCATTGTCTATATGAATATATAGACATCCAAATATACACATGCTATTGGAGATGCTCTTACCGAAGCTTGAAGGCAGCTGGCGAGGGCGTGTCGTATCTCGTCTGGCCCACTGGGCGGGAGAGACAGGTGGCGGGTCGCGTCCGGACTTGTTTCTCTTTCTCACCAGATTCACGAGCGGAAGGCGACACTTCCGCTTCGTGCGAAGCTGGTAGTTCGTATGTGTCCAAGCCATATGGGCTGATTTGTTTCTCTTTCTCACATACGGGCTTTGTTTGTAAAATAACCAGATAAAATAAATGAGTGGGGGCAAAAAGTATGGGCTGAGTGGGGGCAAGGCCGTATACTATGGGCCTAGTATTACGGGGGGCAAAAATCGAGTGGGGGCATTGGCCCCCACCGAGCTCAATGTGCGTCCGCCCCTGCGTAGAAGAACCAAGTCCACCGTGAAGGACTGTGAGAAGTGAAGAACGCGGCCGTCAGCACGCCCGTAGAGATGGCGGCGATGCGCAAGGGCCCATCCGGCGGCTGGACAGTGGCGAGCAGGTGGCGCCCAGTGACACGGCTGAGGCTGTTGTAGGCTAGGAGGCGAGTTAAATGTAGATAGTTCTTTGTTGTGTACTTAATGGCGGTCACTGAATATCTTGTAATGTGTAGTGGCGTTCACTGAATAAGCTGTACAGGGAGTAGTTGGTGCATTGAAAAGAAAGAGAGCGTCCCAGTCTCGCCCTAGGAAGAAGAAATAACTCCTCCCTGTTTTTCGTGAAGATGAGTTGGAATCAGTTGAATCCTCCTCTGAATCGAAAGATGATGACATACATTCACCATCTGGTTTATCCAATGAGAGTGATTCCGAATAATTTCTATGTTGCCGCTATGTTGTATTGTTGACTTGTTGGCTTGTTGCCCTGTTGGCTAGTTCATCTTCAAACTGCTATATATGGACTGTTTTATTGCGATGCTTCTCCATCTAGTTCATTTTAAAACTGCTACGATGTATTGTTGTTATTGTTCATCTTAACTACTTATGCATGTATATCTCCTGGACAAAATTTTAGATGTTGAAATGCTTAATTTCTTGGATATATTTGGCATTTTTTTCAAAATGCTACTTTGAATACAGCACACTATAACTTATATAGCATTTGAAGAAGGGCCACGCTATTTTAGATAGCACGCTATTTTTTTCATTGCTCCAATGCCACTCATCATGCCGCCTCGCTTCTTGGAGTCGGCAATATCGCCTACGTCCAGGTCGCGCCCTCATGCACAATCCTTTCAGCTTCATCCACGATGCCCTCGTAGAGCGCCGCAGCAGCCCTACCAGTCGCGGCTCCGCTCGCCTTTGCTTCTCCAACAAAGGCGAGCGGTTCCTGTAATCGGACGCGGCCCAATCCACCACAAGGGGAACACACTATTCTTCGAGCGGCTAGAGAATGCCGACAACCTCTCCATGGCTCTCCTCGTCGATATGGCGGAGGTGGAGGCATTCGACTACCCCGATGAGTTTTGGAGCCACATCCAGAGACCTAGGATCTCTCGCGGATTTGCAAACGAATTCGGCTACACAGCTTCGCAGTCTGCCTTTGCCTGCGAGTCAGAGCGCCCTTTGGGGCTTCCTCCTTCCCTTTGTCGGGCCTTCGCGACCTCTCCTCCTTTCGACGGTGTGCCACTCCTGGCAGTCATGGGCTCATGGCTGACGGTGCTCTGCTGGCCATGTTGGTGCCAGCGCCATGGGCGCTACCCTCTTCCTTCTCTGGTGTGACTGGTCGACAACTCTGAAGAGAGGTGGCCTTGCCAAGCATGGCGCTGCATGCATGTACACGATCGTTGATGTCACAGCTCATGTTGTTCATGTTCCTGACAACACCGCTGTGGATGAGCCCCATGTTTGCATCGTGTGCCGCAATAGCAAGCGAGTCAAGATGGCCTCTGACTCTGGCGTCAAGCCATGTCGCAGCGCATGCTTGGCTAGCGTGAGCTTCCGTTCTATGGATCTATGACTTCCTGGGCCATGTGCGCCAAGGCAAAAAAGCTAGAGCTCTCGGTCGCCTCAAAGGAGCTCTTGGAGGCACTGGTGCATGCGAGCTATACAACAAGGATGGCGACATCACCTCAGACGACACTGACCTGACCTCCCCATCTTCACTGGACGCAATTACCGCTGCTTGCATAGGGCATGCTGCTGATGTTGTCGACTTCGCATCCTCTTTGTACTGCAAGGACCCCATGACTGCACAACGTAACTTTGACCATTGCCTCCTGTTGCTTCGAGGCTGCCCCTGGGAGGGGTATGTTTGTTGCTCATCTCTTCTCCGTGTCTACTTGAGCTCTCTGTCAGCGATGCATCGGTTTTGGACGGTATCCACTCTGGAGTGCTACTCCCGTAGTGACAGGTTTAGTTCATCTACTTTACTTTCTACCTGTGTGTCACTAGGGCTAATGTTCTCGTGTAACCCATGGCTAGTTTGGTACTATCCTATAATCAGTGCTACTTATGTTTTGTAATGAATTTTGCCTTCTACTCGATAATCTCATGGAATGTCACAGGACTCGGTGTCTGACAAACGTGCATATATCTTCTCTAAATTATCGTCCCTTCGCCCATCCATCACGCTCATTCAGGAAACAAATCTCTCAAACCCACAAATAGTAAAAATACACTTATTCCTCCCATGATTTTTAGATGCATAGGATCACCTCTCTGCGATCAGCTCCGCTTTTTCTCCAATACGCCAAGGTGGCGTATCATTGCATTATAGGTAGGCAGAATAGATGTGTTGAGGACCTTAGCTCGTACACTACAAGGCGTGCAAAGGGGTCTTCATGAGCATAAGAAATGGGTTGCTCAGCCCTATTACAAGTGAGTTTACATCGCGTCAATTACGGCTTGGAGTCCTTTGGCACCGGCTTTGGCTCAGGTGCGAAAGTCGTCTTGGATCAAAGCAACAACTAGCTAGTTGAGGGTTGCTCGAAGATGCAAGCGTTGCGATCAGCTCCGCTGGGGGCATTCTTTCCATGGTTAACACTAGATCATTTGCTCTACTAAGTTGCACACACCAACAGTTCTCCACCTTTCTAACTCTCTCATGCCTAGCTTCACAAAAACAAATTATAGACACAAACTAGTTGTCAACCCATGCATTTGCACGGGATAGAAATTTTGAAAATGAATTAATTAGATTATCATGAAATTTATTTAATTGAGAATGATATGGACACAAATAGGCACTATGCAAGTATTATCCTCATGCACAAGGTCTAGGTACAAGCGTTGCAACTAGTGGACAATCCTCTAGCATTTGGCATAGGGTCATAATCAACGGAATAAAGTAACAATATATTCCAGAAGTACCGAAATACATATGAATGGTTGGCGTATATTTTAAAAGGTCCATTAGATTGAACCCACTTGGACCCGGTATCCATCAGAATTTGAATTTGTTTTTCTCTCGTTTTCACCCTAATATATCAGGAACCTGCAATTGGGACACTTTTCATGTTTCAACATTGGGGCATTTTTCAAAGCACTCATACAGGACCGTTTGCATTCACATTTTAAAATGTACATTTGTTTGAGTGTCAACTAATATCGGACGGATTGAGTAAGAAGTAAGAACCATGTGCCGAGGTAGAGTATGTGTGCTTTTGTACAATTCTTTAGAGGCGCATACCCATGATAAATACAACTTAATAAACAGAACACCCTTTGTTATTGTGAAGTTTATTACATATGGGTTAATTATCCTTTTGCCCTCAGTGGTGTCCATGTGCTCAGTTTTGCCCTCAGATGCGAATTGTCCTCAGTTTTGCCCCTAGTTCGAGCACAGCAACTACGACGAGGCCAAACGGCCATATTTGAGTCCATTCCGTCCGCCGGCGTTAGTAGTTGTGGGTCCGGAGCTTACACGTGGGACCGCGTGGACGTGGGTCCGGAGCTGACATGTAGGCCCCTGCAACTAAATCCCCAAATCATTCTAGCTCACACCCATCCGCCCGGCCGGCTGTCCTGCACCGCCGCCGCCGCCACCTGCGCCGTGGCCAGCACCCTCCCCGCCACCAGTTGCACGGCCTGCTCCGCCGCTACCTCCCTGCGCCTACGCTCCACGGCTCATTGTGATGCCCACCACCTTCCTGCGACGCCACAGGTGGGGCGCCCGCCACCTGCTCGATTCGCGGCGCGGCCTCCTTCCGTGCGCCCGGCCGGAGCGCTCAAAGGTGGGGGGCTGCTGGAGCTATTTGAACTAGGAGGAAGAACCCTAGGGCGAAATGGTGAGCAGCGGCGACCCCGGAGTATTTGGCGAGGCAGGCATCGGGCCGGAGATCCGCCGCGTCCACGACTGGGTTCCCAAGGGTTAAGTCTCGCCTCTTGTTTAGATTGAGCTTAGTTGTGCATTTGAACACTCGATTCGAGTAGGTTTGCCCAATTAGTGTGCTGATTGCGTCTCTGTTTTTCGCCGGTTAGGATGGAGTTGCGGTTTGCTTTCATGGTGCACATTAGAAGGGACCGGTACATGTTCGATGCAAAGGATAAGAAGAAATACCAAGGAGGTTTTGATTATCGGTTGCCAATGGCTAGTAATTGGAGTTTCAGACAATTTGGGGAGGTAATTTGTAGCCAATATCCTTGGGGTTTGCTTGATGAAGTGGTATACAAATACTATGATGGGGAAAAGAATTGGGTGACAGTTAGTAATGATGAAGAGCTAGCTACCATGTTTGTTAGGCATAAAGAGAAAGATAATTTTCATGTGAGGCTGCAAGTTGATGTGCTTGAGCAGGCATTTGGACCTAGGATGGCGGGTGCAACATCTCGGGGAGAATCAAGTCGTCGTAATGGCATCTCTAGCCAGAACAGTTCAGTTGGTGCACGGCGACGTGGTGGCTCGACAAGTGTGGGCAACAGCAGTAGGGTCCCCCTTGAAGTGGAGCCTGATGGCTACAATTCTGGGGTTGATGAAGAGAAGTTATATTCTGATGTTATTCAGAATTTACGACGGGCACCTCGGGCTGAAAACCAAGATGAGGCTCACAATGCAGTCCGTGTGGATGATGACGCGATGGGTGATGACGAAGACCTTGCAGCTGTTGAATGGGACCCTTTGAACCCTCAAATGGAAGAAGGTACAATTTTTGCATCCATGAATGAGTGTAGAAATGCACTTGTGACATACTGCATCAAGGTAGAACGTACTTTCAAAGTTGACAAGAGCGATCAAGTACGTTACAGAGTGCACTGTCCGACTGAGGGTTGTCCATGGAGGCTGCTTGCAGCTAAAATGTGGAATAGCACTAATGTTCAGGTCAAAGTGAATCCTTTTAAGCACACATGCCAGGAATCAACCCTTAGGAAGGATACAATCAGTAGAGCCAAGTCAAGATGGGTGGCAGAAGAAGTAAAAAACTGGGTGAAAGAAAACCAGCAAGTGGGTCTAAAGGAATTGCAGAAGAACATCAAAGATAAGTTCAAGATAGATTTACCATACATGAGGTTGTTCAATGGTAAACAACATGCTATGGATTCTATTTATGGTAACTGGCAGGAAAGTTTTCAATTGTTGTATTCATTCAAAGGTGAAGTGGAGAGGACAAGCCCAGGTAGTATTGTAGATATTGATCACCACACCGTGGAGTACACATTCAGGAGAGTGACAAAGACCAAGGAATGCTTTAGAAGGGTTTTTGTCTGCTTTGAGGCTTGTCGCCGGGGTTTTTTGGCAGGCTGCAGGCCTTATTTGGCTATTGATGCCACTTTTCTCGCAGGAAGGTTTAAAGGACATTTAGTAGCAGCTTGTGCAGTTGATGCACATAGTTTTGTATTTCCAGTTGCCTATGGTGTGCTGGAGACAGAGTCTGTGGAGAGCTGGACTTGGTTTTTGCATAATCTTCGCCGGGCTATTGCACATCCCAATGGGTTGGTCATTCATACAGATGCCTGCAAAGGTTTAGAAGTGGCCGTGGACAATGTGTTCCCTGGAGTAGAGCATAGGGAATGCATGCGTCACCTTGCTGCAAATTTCATGAAGAAATTCAAAGGAAAGGTGTATACCGACAATTTATGGCCAGCATCTTTGACATGCAGTGTGAAGAAGCACAACTACCACTTGAGGCAGTTATACATGAATCCCAAAGTGAAAGAATACTTGGAAACACACCACTCCAAGTTATGGGCCAGAAGCCAATTCAGTGAAGTGAGCAAAGTTGACTATGTGCACAATAATCTAGCAGAGTCTTTCAACTCAACGATCCGGAAACTAAAGGGTCATTATGTGGTGGATTTGCTTGACAGGATAAGGATGGAATACATGCAGAAATTTCATTATCGTGCAGGAATAGCCGAGGCAAAATTCATGGGCCACATTATCATCCCTGCCGTGATGAATGAACTGAAGCAGAAGACAATAGGCTTGGAAATGAACATGACGCTTTGCTCGGGTACCACAGCAGAGATATCATATTTGGATAAAGAGAAGAGGGAATGGAGATATCCAGTGGATTTAGAAGCTAGAACTTGCAGTTGTAGGCAATGGCAGATAACTGGGTTGCCATGCATTCATGCCTTGTTTTTCATCACTTCTCTTCCAGGTCCAGCAGAGAACATACAGCAGTATGTGCATGATTACTACTCTGTTGCAAGGTTCAAAGCCACATATGCTTATGCCTTGCCTGCTATGGAGGGAAAACAACAATGGGACATGGTGGACCCTGGATTCAAGCTTTGGGCTCCAGTTCTGAAGAGAGCAGCAGGTAGACCAAGGAAGAGTCGAATAAGACCTCGTAGCGAAGGAGCTGGACTTGGAGCGAGGAAGCGTAAGTGCACAAGATGTGGTGGGTCTGGTCATTTCGGTAAGTATTGTGATAACACAGTAGATCAAGCGTTCGGAGAGAGTTTCGATGAAGGCTTCGATGAAAATGTTGGTCAGCAGCCGATTGCCTCAACAGATGATGAAAATGTTGGTCAACAGCCGGTTGCCTCAACAGATGATGAAAATAATGGTCAACAGCCGGTTGCATCAGATGAGGATTTTGACGAGGTTCCAAATGATGATGGTCAACAGCCGCATGATTTTGACGATGATCCAAAATATCCTCCAAATAATGATTCAAGTGAGGCTCCAAATGGTGATCCAAGTGAGGCTCTAAATGGTGATCATGGTGATCCAAGTGAGGCTCCAAATGATGATCCAAGTGAGGCTCCAAATGGTGATCCAAGTGAGGCTCTAAATGGTGATCATGGTGATCCAAGTGAGGCTCCAAATGGTGACCAACCTTCTGTTGTTGTGAGTTCTACTAGGTATGTAAATCTTGCAAGGGTCAAATACTACTGTACATCTATCACTTGACACGATCTCATTACCGTTTATGTTTGGACCCTTTATGTTTTGCACAGCTCTATGGTAGGTTTGAAGAAGACGCGCAAGGTACCGACAACCAAGAGAAGAAGAGAAGAAACAATTTTCATGTTCATTTCCCCAAAACACTTCTCTTCACTTCATACCAGAGAGTTTGAGATACTCGAGATATCATACAATACACATGAACTTATCATTTAAATATATGTAAAGCTTGTTTATCAACTTAAATCGTTAGTATATGACATAAGAAGACTATGTGCGCAGGTTTTTCATTTTTCTGATTTTTATTTAATTTATTATGCTCATTTGAAATCTGGTCAAACTTAACTTTGACCAAGATTTAAACAAGTGTAAAACATCAAAATGAAAAACTAAGCCTGGATCCTTCTTAGTCACTCCAAAATGAAGTTGTGGTGAGTTTTTTGAAATTTTCATGTTCATTTCCCCAAAACACTTCTCTTCACTTCATACCAGAGAGTTTGAGATACTCGAGATACCATACAATACACATGAACTTATCATTTAAATGTATGTAAAGCTTGTTTATCAACTTAAATCGTTAGTATATGACATAAGAAGACTATGTGCGCAGGTTTTTCATTTTTCTGATTTTTATTTAATTTATTATGCTCATTTGAAATCTGGTCAAACATAGCTTTGACTGCTCCAAACCCCTCCCAGACCCCGCTAACCCTAGCGCTGAATAAGGACCGTTCATCTAACCCTAGCGGTGATCAAGGGCCGTCGATCTAACCCTTCTAGAAGAAATCTGCAGGGAGGAGGGGGGCGATCCGCGAGATGCAATCTGATTGGCTGGGAGATTGTTTTTTTAACAAATATCGGACGCGCTGGATGGACCGTTGGGCCGTCTCGTTGTCTGGGCCTGAGATCGCAGTAAATAGCCCGTCTCAGCCTTTCCAGGCCTTGCATGCATGGAGGCGGCTACGTGGGTTTGCGCATGCGCGGGAGGCGGCGACGTGCATGCATGCAAGTGAGGCGAGCGAGGCGCGCTAGGCCAGCTAGGCGAGCTAGGCTAGCGAGGCGAGCTAGGTGGTTCAGGGCAGTGGTTCAGGGCAGCGGTTCACATGCACTGCCCGGTCAAAGATGCATCGTTTTCGTGCAAAAATTTAAGTGTGCAAAACGTAACGGATACACACACGCGTCCGGATTCATGCACGCACCGTTCTCATCCTTTCTCTCTTCCTCTCCCACCCACAGGCCTATAAATGGGGTGCCTCTCTTCCTCTCCCACCCACAAGCCAGATCCGATCCTCTTCAACTTCAAACACCCAAGCGACCAAGCCCTCCCCAAGCGAGACCAAGTGAAGAAGATGCAGTTCAACGGGCCGACCTTCCGCCGTCCGCCTGTGGTGCCGGAGCTGCGCTACCCACCGGGCGTGCTCGTGGAGAGGGAGCTCCGTGTGTGGGCTATTTCAAGGTGGAGGGGTTCCGTCGAACTCACCCGCGCCTTCCTCAGAGCCGGCTATGCCCACCTCCCACGGGGCTCGCCGAGGATGTTCACCCTCAACGAGGTTCGTGACCGCGGCGGCATCCTCCTACTGCTCACGGTCACCTTCACCAACCCATTTGACGCGCGCGAGCTCCTCGGCCAAGTATTTTGTTGCGGCTGCGAGGCCATCTTCTTCACCATCTACAACATCTACACCAACTACGAGCGCATCTTCCCCGCTCCAGGCCAGATGCACTCCCTTCCCTACGACGACGAGGAGGAGGTGTGAAGATGAAGATGGTGTTGAAGGGGCGCGCGCGGCCAAGGTGGAAGAAGGAGGTCAAGATGAAGATGTTCAAGCCCGGAGTCAAGCTCGTCATGTTTGGTTTTTTTATTTTGTTGCTTTTCTATGTCATGTCGTGTCGTGTCATGTTTCGTCATGTGTCCATGAACTGTCCGTGAACTTATCTAAGTTATTGTAATGGTACGGTGTGTTCTATCTCATTATGTGTGTTAAAAAATGTCCGTGCCCAAACTTATCATTTCTTCCCTAAACAAGTCATGAAGTTCAAGAACTTGTGGTTTTCATTAATGAAAATCGTAGGGGGTGAGAAGCCCTCTGTTTCATTCAAACAAAAAGTCATGAACTAACATGTAAATTTATTCCCTTTAAATCCTAAACCAAGTGCCACTCTAACCCTAAACCAAGTGCCACTCTCACCAAAATCATGTGGTAGTGCAACATACATTTTCAACCTTCCAACCCTCCAAAATTTAAGTGCAAAACAAAGGAAAACCACTCTCACGCGTGTGCAAACATTCACGGTCTCACTATTTTTTTTAAAAAAATTCACAGTCTCACTATGTATACCTTCCTTCCCTACCTATGTCAAAGTCTTGCCATCTGTCCTAGCGGTTACCAGCGCAGCCCTAAACACCACATACCCACACGGTCCTGGGTTCGAGTCCCCAGCCGCACTAATTTTTTGTGCATTTTCCACCCTTCATTTTTTTATACATATTATGTTTTCCTCAATGTAATGCCCTTAAAAAATGTTCATTTATTTTGGCACCTGGCGTAAACCTCTACCAGAGCTGAGGCACATTTTCCATGACATTTTGGTCTTTGATTTAAATCACGGTGTATTTGAATTGGATTAATTAACAGCTCCAAAAAATTTCTAACCTTAATTGTGTGGCTTCGGAATAATTCAATTAGCTTCCACAAAAAGTTTCAGCATTATGATTTACTGCCTAAATTAAATCAGAATAGAAAACAAAAAAATACGCAAGAAAACCCCCGAATGGGCCTAATTGGATGCAGTTGGCCCATTAGTCTAGCCTGCACTTGGCTCTATGCTCTGAATTTGGCCCAAGAGCAACCTTTTTTTCGGACAGAAAGGCAGAGCGAGAGCTGCATTTCATTGATCAAAAGTTTCTGAATTCCTAATTTCTTCTCTTTTTTTCCAACATATATAAATGTTGGTCACTTCTTCTCTTTTTGTTTCAACATTTAAACAACTTTAACCAACATTTAAACTAGGTGAATTTCTCAAACAATTTCAAGATTACAAATTCCTTCATAATTCATGCCTTTCCATACATTTTCAACATTACAACCAGTGCGATTACCATACCTACAAATTCCCAAAAGTATTTGCAAATGGGTATTGGTAGTGCTTGATCTTCAAGCTTCCTAACCTTCTTCTTCAACATCCTAAGCTCAATAGCTAGCTCTCTGTCAGTGCGTGCTTCGCCATCCATCTCTTCTTCCGGAGCTCGTGGTGTGGCCACTGCCGTTCGTGGCAGCATGCGCAACCATTCTTCATGCTCTTCTTGCAGTTCATTCATCAGAGTCTTGGCCAGAGCATCGACCCAAAGAAAGAAGCATGTCACCTGCATGAACACTAAACAGATCAACCCATTGCTCAAACATCCCGACGACGAAAATGGTGCAATTGCCCCGATTCTTACCCCATTCTCGCTGCACACGTAGAACGGACGATTCTGGTTCCTCGGTGTCTGAGAAACCCTTCGATCAACGCCCGCCCGGCACCGCGGACAGACGAAGACAGGCATGTCCACACGCGCCCGGCTCTGCATCCACGAGGTGGCGCGGGAGCTTGAGGAAGACATGGAGCTCGGAGCCGAAGGGGATCTCAACGCCGCCGCGCCCTCCACTGCTAGCTTCCCACCGCCGCGCCCTCCACAGCTAGCTTCCCGCCGCCGTGCTCTCTCTCTCGCCGTGGTCACCGTCGTGCTTTCTGTCGCCGTGGTCACCGCCGCTGTCGCCCGCTTATATAGCACACCCGCCAACGGCTCTCTGCTCAACGGCTCTTTGCTGGGTCCCACAAGCCACGCGTGCAACGGTCTGAATAAAATTGGCCGTTTCTGCCGCCTGGTCCCACCTGTAAGGGCCGAGTCAAAAGGTTGACCTGACGGAGACGGCAGAGTTCACGGAACGAGTCGGTGCGCACGGACTAGGGGCAAAACTGAGGACAATTCGCATCTGAGGGCAAAACTGAGCACATGGACACCACTGAGGGCAAAAGGATAATTAACCCATCACATATTATATATGAAATATGAGATGATAGAAAGCTTAAGAAGACAACGGAAAACCGAACTGAGCTGCATACTTTTACTATACATGGTTTTAGCGGATTTATCTTTTGTCAACTTAGTCATCAGCAAAACTATCTGGTTAAGAACAAAGAAAAGATAAGTGTAAGATTAAGCCTAGAAAAATAGACAAAGAAAAGATAATACTTCTAGTTCTAATAATATATTAGACCGCTCAACACCTAGTAGCTTAAATCAAGCTCGTGTTGGAAGCATACCATTGTCTCCTAAACCACACCATGAATCCCCATCTCAGTCAACTAAATTAATTCCACCATGCCACCAAAGTAAAATGCAATCTTAGGACCCCAGAAATGAAATTAATGTAAAGAACATAGACAGTGTAAGACAATTATTTGGAGGCGGAAGCTATGAAACCTAAAACCTCCTGTAGTGACAAAGAAGATTCAGATCATTATCAAAGCATGAGGGCAGCACAGTGCCGATAAACCGTAATGATATCTAAACATCGGAGAACACTTGAGTAACTTTCAAGACATCAAGAGAGGGTATGGTCCGACTAAACTTAAAAAAGAGTAAACAATTCCCTGTGTTGCACCAAAATTTTGTAGAACCACTTTCTTTTAACAGGTGTGCAATTTGGGCAGAATGTTTATAGGCAATAACTCGAATATTGGTTCAGCTGAAAAAAGACCTCAAACCCAACTACAAAGCTGCAAATTTATAGTCCATGTGGTTTCATAACATTTTCCATTTGCCAATTTAGTCATGAGCAAATTCCTTGGAGAAGTAAAAAGCTGGGAGTAAGCCCTAAAAATAGACAAATAAATAATACTAATAAGGCGAACATTGCTTGAGCTGAAAAAAGACCTCAATCTCAACTACAAAGCTGCAAATTTAAAGTCAATGTGGTTTCACAGCATTTACCCTTTGCCAGTTTAGTCATGAGAAAATTTTCCCCGTGAAGAAGAAAGCTGGGAGTAAGCCCTAAAAAATAGACAAATAAATAATACATTTCAGAATATCTTATAATATTATCTTACATAGTTAAGCAGTTGCAGTATCATAAATCCCACTTTTTTTTAATCACCCTAGACAACTTACCTTTCTAATTACCCATAGGTGACTACAAATAGAGAACACAAAAATTATATCATCCACACTTGAACACTTGTAGTGTTATAAATCGCACTCTTGGTGATGACCTTGGAAAGCTTACATTGTTCTCAACACCAGATTGTACCCCTATCTGTGTCCAATACTCCGATGAATTATTTGGAGCGCGAAACTATAGAAACTCAAACGCCATATGAAATAACAAATTAAGAAGAACCTTTAGAGAGCACGAGGGGCAACACGGTGCCGATCAACTACAATAAATACTAAACCTTACAGGCCACATGTCTAACTTTCTTGACATCGAGAGAGGGTGTGGAGTCCAACTGAAAATATGAATGTAAGAAAACAACCCCTTGTGTGTTGCTCCAAAAATGGTAAACGCCACACAGTTTTAATATAAAACTCTGAAGAGAAAATTGTAAAATTATGTAGGATGCACATATGAACAAGGTTTCAAAACAGCTCAACAGCACAACAAGTGTACTCTTGTGTGTATATTGGTATATTATTCGGGTGAAAATATTTAGGATTATAAGACAGTATATGCGTTAAGAAAAGTAAGTTCACATAGAGTTCATTTTTCAAGCACCATGTCTTGAGTCATAAAGGAAACATGCAATTCGGTTAAAGTAACAATGACAGTGGTAGCACGTTATATGGTGGGAAAATTCATATAATTAATCGTAATGATACGTAAGCTAACTATGTACGCATGCAGCTCCACCCTGCCATATCTGAGGAGCAACTCCACACGGCTTCAAGTGAGTCAAGGGGCCATGAATATGTACTTTAGACACAGAGTTTGGCATCCAAGCACCGTTGGATTTATCAATAGATGCCTTTCGTTCAAGTGTAATGAGTAGTGACTGACAACATAGCAGCAAAGTTGATTGACATAAACACAACTCACTTGTGGATTGATCAACGAAAACATTTGTCAGCTAATTACTAAAACAGAAATAAAAGAACAGAATTTCTAATGCGACCTATTTAGAGATAAATAACTGCAATCAAATGCCAGCTTTGCAACAAAAACAACATAGAGCTGAGTTTGGTCGAGATTGAAGCTTCATGTGCAATGGACACGCGTACGGACGAGGGGAGAGCCACGGGGAGATGAAGCCATGGGCGTGGTCGTCAGACTAAGGGTAGTGCCGGGGAAATCCTGCATAGATCAATCAGCTAGGTGTTGCTACGGTGAGAAGCATGGAGGGGCTAGATGGTGAGTACCTTGAAGAGGATCATTGCCAATGTTTGGTAGGAGAACGTAGTCTACATAGTTAAACATTAGCGCTGAGGGGCGAGCAGGGCTAGACCCCTGCCAATTGCTCGCCCCCCCTCAACCGTTTATAGCAGCCCACGTACTGTACATCGCTAATGGCCGCAAATAAGTGCAGCATTTTTTGTTCTGGCAAAGTTAGCTTTTGCGTTGTTTGGATATCATCAAGGCACCATACTATTAATAGGAATTCATTCTATTATGAGGATTCTTTTGCATTATACTGTTTTATTAGTTTGTTTGCATTATATTCTTATTTGTATGATACAGGGGTTGCGATTGCGTACCATATTTTGTTTTGTTAATTGTACTCCCTCCTTCCGGAAATACTTGTCATCAAAATGAATAAAAGGGGATATATCTAGATGTATTTTAGCTCTAGATACATCCCTTTTCGTACATTTTGATGACAAGTATTTTCGGACGGAGGGAGTACATGATAAGAAGGGCCAAGTGTGTCTTCTATGCATGAACTGAAAGCTCAAAACAGTGGTGTGCAGGCTGCTTTTTATCTGGAGTGTTAGCCTGTTAGAGGATGTGTAATATAGTTGCTCTCTAGCAACTACAGCAGTTCTTCAGCAGGTGTGTCAGTTTCCTCTTCCAACTCTTGCAGAATATGAGAAGACTTTCCAAGATTGCATCTATGTTGTCTGCTCCATGCTTCTCTAGAGTACTAAGACTATCTAGTGGCTGGTTTCTGTCAATGTTTTGTTGGATATGACCTGCATGTTCAGGTGTTGCTGCAATGTGCGAATAAGATCTCTGTCTAACTCTGTCGGAAAAACTAATAGAACTCCTCAAATGGAATAGGCAACAGTTCAATTCCAAGGAGGTCATGCTCCTTTTTAACTCTCAGATACAAAGTACTCCTCCCCTCAGACTCTCTGCAGTTTTTCATGTACCAATCATGCAATCTTCGCATCATCGTTGATAGAGAATTTTCATCTTTGATGAGAGGCTTCCCGTACTCGTATCTTTGTATCTGCACCTCCAAGAAATCATAATGTACATCGTCGGGCAGGTAATCTGCAGGATTGCCATAACCGGGCACCATCCTCGGATCGACGATGTCGCTAGCAGGCACCTTGAGCGGGGGGCACGATTGCTTCGCTTGTTCGCCGAGCTGGGCAATTTGTTTCCCAGCTCGTCGTTCTTTCATCCTTTGATCACTTTTAGTACTTCCCGACCTCTCCGCTTCGGCAAATGCCTTTCCAATAATGCGCTCATAGTTTCCTTTCGGTGGAGACTTGAGTGGTTTTGTCAGGGCAGCCAGAGTGCGCTTTGCTTTCACCGGATCTACCTTCTCCTCCGGAGGTGGATGTCTCTTTGCTTTCAACCCTTGAAACCAGTCATCCACTTCAATCTGCGCGATCTTCGCGTTTTGCTCCTCGCTCCTCTCGTACGGTAACTTCTCTGGAGTCTTCAGAGAAGGACCGAATCTGTATCTCCTCCCGCCTTTGGCTGTACTGCTAGACGCCGGCAGAGCAGACGGAGCGGATGTCTTCTTTCCTTGCTTACGAGGCGGAGGAGAAGGACTACGACGCGCCGGAGCAGCAGGAGCGGCAGCGGGTCTCTTACGCCCTTGCTGACGAGGCGGAGAAGGAGGAGGCTGGCTGCTCGGGCGCGCCGGCGCAGGCGGAGGAGGCGGAGTGCCGCCACGCCCCGGAGAAGGAGCCGGGCGAGTGCCCTGGTCGTCACTCGCCAGAGGAGGAGGCGGTGGAGGAGGCGGTGGAGGAGGCGGAGTGCCCTGACTCGCCGGAGGAGGAGGAGGAGGCGGAGGTGTCCAGTTCGGAAGGTTGATGAGATCCTTCCGCCATAGGCATGGAGTCTTCAGAGCAGAACCCAGCCGATACTCCCCTTCACCGGTAGGGTGGTCAAGCCGGAGGTCCTCAAATCCCTCCGTTATTTCATCCACCATCACCTTAGCATATCCTTCTGGAATCGGCCGGCAGTGAAAATTTGATTCGGGTTTAGTAGGATAAACAGAGCCAACAGCTGCCTTGACCTTCAAATTGCTCCATTCCGCCATAAGGTGGCAATTTTGAGACTCGTGATAGCATCCACAGGATAGCTGGCAGGAGCCGTGAAGGCATGCTCCGGCTGGAGCAGCTCGGTGGAAGCCACGCTGCTTCTCCGCTGAGATGGCGGAGTAGCTTCGGGGGAAGCTTCGGCAGGTCGTTTTCTGCGATTTGCTTCTCGTTGCTCTAGCTGCATTACCCTTTCGTGCAGCGCCTGCAGTTGGCTCTGCTCCAGTTTCTTCCTCCTCTCCTGGGTTTTGTAATCCCTGCGTCCGGAAATCCAGCCTTCCACGAAACGGAGCCTGGCGTGCCTCGTGTCCGTCCAGGGTGCTCAGGATTCCTGAGGGCCATTGTGAGCTCGTCCTTCTCCCTGTCTGGAACGAACGTCCCTTGCTGCGCTGCTTCGATATATTGCTGAAGCCTCTTGACTGGTATGTCCAATTGTTCGACCGTCCAAATGCACTTCCCTGTTACAGGGTCCAAGGTTCCGCCAGCCCCGAAGAACCAAGTCCGGCAACGGTCTGGCCAGTTCATTGTCTCTGGTTCGATCCCTTTATCAAGCAGATCATTCTCAGCCTTGGCCCACTTAAGCCAGGCTACGAGGTAGCCACCTGACCCCGTGCGATAGTGAGGCTTCTTCTTCGCAGCATTTTTCTTGTTTGTCGCCGACATCTTTTTACTCTTTTCCGATGTCTTGTGGGCCACAAATGCGGGCCAGTCATCTCTGATCTTCTCATATTTGCCCTTGAATTCTGGTGTCTCATTTTTATCGACATACCTATTCAGGTCTTTCTTCCAATTCCTGAATAGGTCTGCCATCTTCTTAAGAGCAAAAGACTTGATTAATGGCTGTATAACTGGCTTCTCCGGATCATCCTCTGGTGGTAGGGTGAAATTTGACTTCAGCTCAGTCCAAAGATCAATTTTCTGCATATTATTTTCATAAGACACCTCAGGGTCTTCGTTCTTAGACTTATACCATTGGTGGATGCTGATCGGGATCTTGTCCCTAACCAGAACCCCGCACTGAGCAACAAATGCCTTCTTTGTCCAGTAGGGTTCAATCGGTTGGCCGTCGCGCGCGATTTCTATGATCTTAAACTTTTCATCCGAGCTCAACTTTTTCTTCGGGCCTTGTCTCTTTACCAAAGTTGTGCTCGATCCGGAGGGCTAGAAAAAAGAACAAAGACGAGAGTTAATTAATATGTGTACATACCAAAACAATGAATGCATCAATTAGCTAGTCAGCACAGGCTTAACTAATATATATTCCTGGCCGGACTCGGTTCGATGATCACCGGAGCCGTCCTCACGGTCTACTTCTTCACCCTCTCCTTCTTGCACCGGCATTGGGTCATCGGAGCCATGTAAATCAGAGCCAGCTGCTTCTTCATCCTCTCCTTCTAGACCATCGTTGTCATTGAGAAACATCAACGAGCAGACGGCATCAATTCCTTCTGCGATTATGTCCCTCAACAACGCTTCTTGTGCTTCGTCTCGGGGCGGGGTGTCCATAGTTTCTACAAATATTTGCAACATGGCAATTATTATTCAAACATGACAGATATGGATATATTAGTGGCAAACGTAGAACTAGCTAGCTAATCACAATAAGGAATCATATTAATTAGTGGCCTCTACGCTGCTTCTCTAGGGTTTCGAGTGGCCTCGACAACGCTTCAAGGGTTAGGGGTGGCCTCGAGAACGCTTCAAGGATGGGGTAATATCGACCCCCCCCCACGTGTTGAAGCTATCGGGAGGGGGTATATCAACAACAACAACGACGACACTACATCTATGTCCCACAAGTGACGTGGGCATCGACGCCCGCGTCACTTGTGGGATGTGAATGTAGTGTCCGACACCGACGGCCATATGTATCTCACACCGACGATACTTGCTATTTAATTAGGGTTTCCTCTACCGCTCGGCGACCCTCGACGACCCTCGTTCCCAATAAAAAAAAGAGGAAGAAGAAGAAAAAAAAAGAGGAGAAGAAAGAATAGAGGTGAAGAACTCCTCTATTCTTTCTTCTCCTCTTTTTTTTCTTCTTCCTCTTCTTTTTTTTATCAAGGGGTCGAGGATCGCCGAGGGGTCGAGGGTCAAGGGGTCGAGGATCGCCGAGTGGTCGAGGGTCAAGGGGTCGAGGATCGCCGAGGGGTCGGGAGGTTGCCTAGTGTCAAAGGATTCAACAAAAATATGTCTTCATCATTAGGCGAAAGTAGCAGGTGCATGATGGTACGAAGCTCTCCAAAGTTATTTTGGAACGGAGTCCCAGATAGGATAATTCGCTTTTTGGTACAAAGTTCAGCAAGAACCTTCCGAATATCGTTATTTGGAAGGCCTTTGCTGAAATTCGTAGAAAAAGGCAAATTATCCTATCCGGGACTCCATTCCATAATAACTTTGGAGGACTTCGTACCATCCTGCCGTAGTTACTTCCGGCTAATGATGAAGCCATGGATTTCTTCAATACTTTGACACTAGGGAACCTCTCTCGACCCCTCGAACCCTCGACGACCCTGGAACCCTCGACCCCTAGACGACCCTGGAACCCTCGACCCTCGATCCCTCGACCCTATAGAACCCTCGAACCCTCGACCCTGAAACCCTCGACCCTTGACCCCTTAACGACCCTCGACCCTCTACCCTAGTTCCCGACCCTCGACCCCTCGGCGATCCTCGACACCCTCATTCCCGATAAAAATTAAGAAGAAGAAGAAGA
>NC_041386.1:689355341-689370065 GCF_002162155.2 Triticum dicoccoides
GGGCGGGAAGCGGCGGCCTTTGGTCCCGGTTGGTGGCACCAACCGGGACTAACGGGGGGCATTGATCCCGGTTGGTGCCACGAACCGGGACCAATGCCCCCTTTAGTCTCGGTTGGTGCCACCAACCGAGACCAAAGGCCTTGTGCTGCCCCGCTCCCAAAGTTTAGTCCCACCTTGCTAGTTGAGAGGGAGCCACACCTGTTTATAAGGTGCGGTGCGCCTTCCCTCTCGAGCTCCTCTCTAAAGCAGGCTTTCGGGCCTAATTGTGCAATCTGTGCTTGTGGGCCTACTGGGCCTTCCGCAGGCCTGAATCCTGGCCCATGGTAGGGTTTCTAGTCGTATTCAGGCCGTGGGGGCCCAGTAGGTGGCACTTTTTTTGTTTTTTGCTTTATTTTTTAATTTTTTTGCTTTTAGTTTTCGAAAAATTATAAACTTTCTGTTAGTGCCATTAGTTTTCAAATTTGAGAACACTTTTTTTGTTTTCTTTGTTGCTTTATTCATTTTATTTTGTTTCTACTTACAACAAAATACTTATTGTTGCTATTTTTATTTTTTTTCCAGTTTTTTTGTTTGGTTTTCTACATTATTTATTTTCTTTTGGTTTTTTGCTTTATTTTTTAATTCTTTTTGCTTTTAGGTCAGCAAAATTATAAACTTTCTGTTAGTGCTTTTAGTTTTAGAAAAAATATAAACTTTCTGTTAGTGCCATTAGTTTTCAAATTTGAAAACACTTTTTTTGTTTTCTTTGTTGCTTTACTTATTTTATTTTGTTTCTACTTACACAAAATACTTATTGTTGCTATTTTTATTTTTTTTCAAGTTTTTTTGTTTTGTTTTCTGCATTATTTATTTTCTTTTGGTTTTTTGATTTATTTTTTAATTCTTTTTGCTTTTAGGTCAGCAAAATTATGAACTTTCGGTTAGTGCCATTAGTTTTAGAACAATTATAAACTTTCTGTTTGTGCCATTAGTTTTCAAAGTTGAATAGTTAAAATTTGCATTCTTCGAAATTTGTGTGAATCACAAGTTTGTGAGCTCAATAAGGCATAGAGGGACGGGCTTATAAACCGGTGTGAGCGCCCTTCGGTTGGCGAGGTTTTCAAATTCATAGTTTTCAAATGAACTCTGAAAAAGTTGGCATAGCATGTGCATGTACAAAACGAACAATGGTATCATACTCGTCTGTTACAAAGTTGGCATGGTATCATCATAATAGTTGCGGGAGAAACTCTTCACTTTTTCTTTGCTTGTGTCGTTTGCTTATTGCGCCGTAACCATGGATAATCTTCATCGTTTATCAGGATGCTTCGGTCAGCCTTGACTTTGAAGGGGGGAATTTCATGAAACTTTTCATACTCTTCAGACATGTCTGTCTTGCCCTCCACTCCCAGGATGTCCCTTTTTCCTGAAAGAACTATGTGGCGCTTTGGCTCATCGTATGATGTATTCGCTTCCTTATCTTTTCTTTTCCTCGGTCTGGTAGACATGTCCTTCACATAGATAACCTGTGCCACATCATTGGCTAGGACGAACGGTTCGTCAGTGTACCCAAGATTTTTCAGATCCACTGTTGTCATTCCGTACTGTGGGTCTACCTGTACCCCCGCCTCCTGACAGATTGACCCACTTGCACTTAAACAAAGGGACCTTAAAATCTACTCCGTAGTCAAGTTCCCATATGTCTACTATGTAACCATAATATGTGTCCTTTCCCCTGTCGGTTGCTGCATCAAAGTGGACACCGCTGTTTTGGTTGGTGCTCTTTTCATCCTGGTCAATCGTGTAAAATGTATTCCCATTTATCCGGTATCCTTTCCAAATCATTACAGTCGAAGATGGTCCCCTGGACAACAAGGACAGCTCATCACAAACAGTGCTGTCACCTCTGAGACGTGTTTCCAACCAACTGCTGAAAGTCCTGATGTGTTCACATGTAATCTAGTCGTCGCACTGCTCTGGGTGTTTGGAGCGCAGACTGTTCTTGTGTTCATCGATATACGGGGTCACCAAGGTAGCGTTCTGTAGAACTGTGTAGTGTGCTTGAGACCAAGAATATCCGTCCCTGCATATTATTGATTCCCTTCCAAGTGTGCCTTTTCCAGTCAGTCTCCCCTCATACCGCGATTTAGGGAGACCTATCTTATTAAGGCCAGGAATGAAGTCAACACAAAACCTGATGACATCCTCTGTTTGATGGCCCATGGAGATGCTTCCTTCTGGCCTAGCGCGGTTACGAACATATTTCTTTAGGACTCCCATGAACCTCTCAAAGGGGTACATATTGTGTAGAAATACGGGCCCCAGAATGACAATCTCGTCGACTAGATGAACTAGGACGTGCGTCATGATATTGAAGAAGGATGGTGGGAACACCAGCTCGAAACTGACAAGACATTGCGCCACATCACTCCTTAGCGTTGGTATGATTTCTGGATCGATCACCTTCTGAGATATTGCATTGAGGAATGCACATAGCTTCACAATGGCTAATCGGAAGTTTTCCGGTAGAAGCCCCCTCAATGGTACCGGAAGCAGTTGCGTCATAATCACGTGGCAATCAACGAGAAGCCAGTCGGGACCTTCATACTGAGAAGGCATTGAAAGAAGATTTCTTTCTCTTCTTTCATAAGAGCATAGCTGGCAGGACCTTCATACTGCTTCGGAGGCATGCCCTGTTTTTCGTGCAAGCGTTGCAGGTCCTCCCGTGCCTCAGGTGTATCTTTTGTCTTCCCATACACGCCCAAGAAGCCTAGCAGGTTCACGCAAAGGTTCTTCGTCACGTGTATCACGTCGATCGAAGAGCGGACCTCTAGGTCTTTCCAGTAGGGTAGGTCCCAAAATATAGATTTCTTCTTCCACATGGGTGTGTGATTCTTAGCGTCATTCGGAACAGCTAGTCCGCCGGGACCCTTTCCAAAGATTACGTGTAAATCATTGACCATAGAAAGTACGTGATCACCGGTATGCATGGCGGGCTTCTTCCAGTGATCTGCCTCGCCTTCGAAATGCTTGCCTTTCTTTCGACATCGATGGTTGGTCGGAAGAAATCGACGATGGCCCAGGTACACATTCTTCATGCATCTTCCCAGGTATATACTATCGGTGTCAAGTAAACAGTGCGTGCATGCGTGGTATCCCTTGTTTGTCTGTCCTGAAAGGTTACTGAGAGCGGGCCAATCGTTGATGGTCACGAACAGCAACGCCTTTAGGTCAAATCCCACCTTTTTGTGCTCATCCCAGGTACGTACACCGTTTCCATTCCACAACTGTAAAAGTTCTTCAACTAATGCCTTAGGTACACATCAATGTCGTTGCCGGGTTGCTTAGGGCCTTGGATGACAACTGGCATCATAATGAACTTCCGCTTCATGCACATCCAAGGAGGAAGGTTATACATACATAGAGTCACGGGCCAGGTGCTATGATTGCTGCTCTGCTCCCCGAAAGGATTAATGCCATCCGCGCTTAAAGCAAACCATACCTTCCTTGGGTCCTTTGCAAACTCATCCCAGTACTTTCTCTCTAATTTTCTACACTGCGACCCGTCAGCGGGTGCTCTCAACTTCTGGTCTTTCTTACGGTCCTCACTGTGCCATCGCATCAACTTGGCGTGCTCTCCGTTTCTGAACAGATGTTTCAACCGTGGTATTATAGGAGCATACCACATCACCTTCGCAGGAACGCTCTTCCTGGGAGGCTCGCCATCAACATCACCAGGGTTATCTCGTCTGATCTTATACCGCAATGCACCGCATACCGGGCATGCGTTTAGATCCTTGTAGGCACCGCGGTAGAGGATGCAGTCATTAGGGCATGCATGAATCTTCTCCACCTCCAATCCTAGAGGGCATACGACCTTCTTTGCTGCGTATGCACTGTCGGGCAATTCGTTATCCTTTGGAAGCTTCTTCTTCATTATTTTCAGTAGCTTCTCAAATCCTTTATCAGGCACAACATTCTCTGCCTTCCACTGCAGCAATTCGAGTACGGTACCGAGCTTTGTGTTGCCATCTTCGCAATTGGGGTACAACCCTTTTTTGTGATCCTCTAACATGCGATCGAACTTCAGCTTCTCCTTTTGACTTTCGCATTGCATCCTTGCATCGACAATGACCCGGCGGAGACCATCATCATCGGGCACATCGTCTGGTTCCTCTTGATCTTCAGCAACTTCGCCCGTTGCAGCACCATCGTGCACATCGTCTGGTGCATCTTGATGTTCAGTAGCATCAACATATTCAGGGGGCACATAGTTGTCATCGTACTCTTCTTCCTCGCCGTCTTCCATCATAACCCCTATTTTTCTGTGCCTCGTCCAAACATTATAGTGTGGCATGAAACCCTTGTAAAGTAGGTGGGTGTGAAGGATTTTTCGGTCAGAGTAAGACTTCGTATTCCCACATATAGGGCATGGACAACACATAAAACCATTCTGCTTGTTTGCCTCAGCCACTTCGAGAAAATCATGCACGCCCTTAATGTACTCGGAGGTGTGTCTGTCACCGTACATCCATTGCCGGTTCATCTGCGTGCATTACATATAATTAAGTGTGTCAAAAAACATTACAGAACATCATGAATAGATAATTAAGTGACCAAATTAATAGAAGTTCATCATCACATAAAAACCAAAGTACATACATAGTTCTCATCTAATAACATAAAGCTCTGCAGAGCATCTAAATTAATTAAACCATACATTGAAACTATGTAAAACATTTCAATGCGAAAACAAATGCGATCATAATCGCAACCAAGGTAACAACTGATCCAACGGCATAATGATACCAAGCCTCGGTATGAATGGCATATTTTCTAATCTTTCTCATCTTCAAGCGCATTGAATCCATCTTGATCTTGTGATCATCGACGACATCCGCAACATGCAACTCCAATATCATCTTCTCCTCCTAAAGTTTTTTTATTTTTTCCTTCAAGAAATTGTTTTCTTCTTCAACTAAATTTAACCTCTCGACAATAGGGTCGGTTGGAATTTCCGGTTCAACAACCTCCTAGATAAATAAAATCTATGTCACGTTGGTCGGCATAATTTTCATAAACAATAAATGAACCAATAGTTATGAAAAGATAATATATACCACATCCGAATCATAGACAGGACGAGGGCCGACGGGGGCGGATACCAAAACCATCGCACTATATAAGATGCAATAATAAAAGTAAGAAAATAATACAAGTATCTATCTAAACATACAAGTAATAATATTTTTCCTTTCAGAAAGAAGATAAGAACAAGAGGCTCACCACGGTGGTGCCGGCGATGAGATCGGCGTGGGTGATCGACGGCGGTGAAGACGGGGACGGGGCGTGACGGACCGCTAAACCTAGATAAATATTGAGGAAAATGGAGCTTGGCGGTCGAGCTTGGAGAGGAGAAACCTTAAGTAGTGTGGTTCGGGCATTCCATCGAACAGCTTGTGTGCATAGGAGGTGAGCTAGATGAAAGTGCAACTATCCCTAGGTGGTTTTGGTAATTCATAACAACATATAGCTCATTGAGCTAATGCTATTCCAAGATGAACATTTCAGGAAAGCTCAATGAATGGCATGGCATGGATGATGAAAGTGGATCCCTCAAAATACTAAGGACAAAGGATTGGCTCAAGCTCAAAGGCTCAAGACTCTTCATTTTATATTTTAGTGATCCAAGATCACATTGAGTCCATAGGAAAAGCCAATACTATCAAGGAGGGATGAGGTGTTGCTTAATGAGCCTCTTGCTTCATGTGTTTTGTGATATGCTCCAAAACCCTCAGCTACTTTCCCACATCCACAAATGACCTAAACCCATAGCCAAAATAGGTCACACCGATTCTTCCAATCCGGCGCCACCGATTCCAAAAGTCATAGCCACTGCCACAAACCCTAAGCAAATCGGTCCTACCGATAGGGATCTCGGTCTCACCGAGATGGGATTGTAATCTCTCTGTTTCCTTTTTGTAACTTTTCGGTCTCACCGAAAGAGCGGATCGGTCCCACCGAGATTGCAATGTAAACTCTCTGTTTCCCTTTCATAACGTTTCGGTCTTACCGAAAGAGCGAATCGGTCCCACCAAGTTTACCTGACCAACTCTCTGGAAAGCTTATTACCAAAATCGGTCTTACCAAGTTTGTGTAATCGGTCTCACCAAGATTACGTTATGACCTAACCCTAACCGAATCGGTCTCACCGAGTTGCATGTCAGTCCCACCGAAAATCACTAACGGTCACTAGGTTTACTAAATCGGTCCGACCGAGTCTGTTGAATCGGTCCCATCGAGTTTGGTAAATTGTGTGTAACAGTTAGATTTTGTGTGGAGGCTATATATACCCCTCCACCTCCTCTTCATTCGTGGAGAGAGCCATCAGAACAAAACTACACTTCCAACTTACCATTTCTGAGAGAGAACCACCTACTCATGTGTTGAGGCCAAGATATTCCATTCCTACCATATGAATCTTGATCTCTAGCCTTCCCAAGTTGCTTTCCACTCAAATCCTCTTTCCACCAGATCCAAATCCTATGAGAGAGAGTTGAGTCTTGGGGAGACTATCATTTGAAGCACAAGAGCAAGGAGTTCATCATCAACACACCATTTGTTACTTCTTGGAGAGTGGTGTCTCCTAGATTGGCTAGGTGTCACTTGGGAGCCTCCGACAAGATTGTGGAGTTGAACCAAGGAGTTTGTAAGGGAAAGGAGATCGCCTACTTCGTGAAGATCTACCGCTAGTGAGGCAAGTCCTTCGTGGGGGACGGCTATGGTGGGATAGACAAGGTTGCTTATTCGTGGACCCTTCGTGGGTGGAGCCCTCCGTGGACTCGCGCAACCGTTACCCTTCGTGGGTTGAAGTCTCCATCAACGTGGAGGTACGATAGCACCACCTATCGGAACCACGCCAAAAACATCCGTGTCTCCAATTGCGTTTGAATCCTCCAAACCCTTCCCTTTACTTTCTTGCAAGTTGAATGCTTTAATTTCCGCTGCCTATATACTCTTTGCATGCTTGCTAGAATTGTGTGATGATTGCTTGACTTGTCCTAAGATAGCTAAAATCTGCCAAACTCTAACATTGGGAAAAGGTTAAATTTTTAATTGGTCAAGTAGTCTAATCACCCCCTCTAGACATACTTCAAGGTCCTACAAGTGGTATCAGAGCCAGGTTTTCATTTGCTTTGATCTCCATAGCTTTTGGGTGGTCATAGCCTTGGTTTCACAACCTAGGAGAGTATGGCGTCTAGCAAGGGAAATTATCACCATAGAGGTCCTTACTTTGATGGTACTAATTTTGCTAGTTGGAAGCATAAGATGAAAATGCATATTCTCGGACATAACCCCGCCGTTTGGGCAATTATTTGTATTGGCTTGCAAGGTGAATTTTTTGATGGGAGAGAACCGAACCATGAAGCGAATGCGGAAGAATTGAAGATGCTGCAATACAACACTCAAGTTTGTGATATCATCTGATGGGGTTATGTACCTAGGGTAGGGTCATGGACCTGTTCCAAGTAACTTACCCTAGGACATCCCTAGAAGAGGTCGCCTTCCAGTCGACCAACGAGGATTCACTCGACTGGCCTGAAGGACTCGACCACGAAGACTCACTCGACCACCAGGAGGTCAAGAGGCACTCTGCACCGCAACGGCCTGTAATTAAGTAGACTTTTATGATAGTAAAGGCACTTTATGTGGGGCGTTACCAGTAACACCCCAGACTTAACTCACCTTAAACCCTCTCCTACGTGGGCTGGCTGGGGTCCTGGCGCACTCTATATAAGCCACCCCCCTCCACAGGCAGAGGGGTTCGGCACCTTGTAATCCATACATTCATAATCCACTCGACCGCCTCCGGGCTCCGAGACGTAGGGCTGTTACTTCTTCCGAGAAGGGCCTGAACTCGTACATCCTTTGTGCTTACAACCTCTCCATAGCTAGGACCTTGCCTCTCCATACCTACCCCCCACTCTACTGTCAGGCTTAGAACCACGACAGTTGGCGCCCACCTTGGGGCCGGTGTCTTAGCGATTTTGTGGAGAAGTTGCGATTCTTCCGAGAATTTTCATCATGGTGTCTGCTGGAGTTTTGATCGAGGGTCAAGAGATCCGTCTCGGCAATCTCACCTTCATCGCCGACGACTCCGCATGGCTCCAAGAGGCTCCACTCGACGTAGATGCGCTCCCCGTCCGCGGTGCGACGCATTTTCGCACATGTGTCCGCGGCGTTCTGCTGCGGCAACCATCGACCCAGTATCGGTCGGCTCCTCCGTCTTCCACCCTCCCGGTCTCCCGCCAGCGCAAGCGCTCAGGCCGGTCGAGGCTTCAGCGATGGGTGAGTCACGCGGTGGCTCGCCAGTCGGCCACTACACAAGTTGTGGCAATCGAGCCCAACGAATCTCTCTACGGCTTGTTCGATCAGTCGACTGGCTCCGGAGAGACTGCATCCGAGTGCGGAAGCAGTGATCCAGCGGCGGAAATCTTGATGGTCGACGGGCCCCACAGTCCTCCTGGCTTCGCCCGCGGTGGTGGAGCAGGCGACAGCGGCGACCCTGTTCGAGGCTACGAAGAGTACCAGCCCGAGCCACTCGACTCTCTGCAAAGAGAAGAGCTTCGCCGCAGGAACGAGGATCCCCTGCGTATTCCCATCGCAGGAGAAACCCCCGAGGCTCGTGCCTTGGAGGAGGCGCGTCTGGCCAATTTGGCCGAGCGCACTCGACTGGAGAACCTTCGGCGAGCACTCGACGAGCGCGCGCGGCAACGAGTTCCCGACACCAGTCGACGTCAACTCTTCCCGCCGACTCAGGTATATCGAACCCCAATTCAGAATTTAGCAGCTGCGACCCGTATAGCAGAGTCCATTCAGCCTTCGCAGTCAGAGGCTGGCAGAGGTTTGCTGCAGATCAGGGATCTGCTCCGGGCAGCAGGAGATCAGAATTCAGCCGTGTCTCAGTCGCGCAACAGAATTCACAGTCGATCTGTCACTGTGAATACGGTTCAGTCGGCTCACAGCCCCAGATCGCCTCCGCGGCGCGAAGGGCGTGAGAATCGGCGAGATCAATATGGCGACAGACTCGACCGAGATGATAGGTGTCGAGTGCCCTATTCCCCTCCGAGGGGTGGGTCTTACGCTCCTCGGCAGCCAGATGATAGGCGTCAGTACAGTACAGGGCGTAGGGTTCCAGTTGACCCCAGAGAGCCAGGCTTCGACGCGCGATCCATTATCGTGCAAGGATTGGTCGACCGGAACAGAGCCCATCGAGGTGCACTTGACAGAGATGTGCCCACGAGCAGTCGAGTACATGTTTCTGGTCCTGAATGTTTCAGCAGAGCTATCAGAGCCGCAGTTATTCCCCCCAATTTCAGGTTGGCAACGGGAGTCAGCAAGTTCACTGGTGAGTCTAAGCCTGAAACTTGGCTTGAAGACTACCGAGTGGCAGTTCAGATCGGTGGTGGGACCGACGAGGTGGCCATGAAGCATTTGCCCCTCATGTTGGAAGGTTCTGCCAGGGCTTGGTTGACTCAATTGCCTCCTAGCAGCATTTACACTTGGGAAGATCTGTCCCGAGTGTTCGTCAGAACGTTCGAAGGGACTTGCAAGCGACCAGCGGGATTGACAGAGTTGCAAGTCTGCGTGCAGAAAACCAATGAGACTCTCAGAGAGTATATTCAGAGGTGGATCACTTTGCACCACACTGTGGAAAATGTCTCTGACCATCAGGCAGTGTGCGCCTTCAAAGATGGTGTCAAGAACAGAGAACTGAGTTTGAAATTTGGTCGAACCGGTGACATGACCTTAAGTCGGATGATGGAGATTGCTACCAAGTACGCCAACGGCGAAGAAGAAGACCGACTCCGAAGCGGCAAGCACAAGCCGAGTCAGTCGGAAAAAGGAAACACCAGTCGGAAACAGAAGCGGAAGGCTGAACCAGCAGCTCCTGGAGAGGCTCTGGCCGTGACTCAAGGAAAGTTTAAGGGGAAACCAAAAGGATCCTGGAACCCCAAGAAGGTAAAGGATAAAGAAGGGAACGACGTGATGGATATGCCGTGTCATATTCACACGAAGAAAGATGAAGAGGGGAATATCATTTACCCAAAGCACACCACTCGCCAATGTCGACTCCTGATTCAGCAGTTTCAGGGAAAACAGTCTAAGGACAAGGAGAAGGAGCCAAACAAGGCCGAAGACAAAGAGGACAGTGAGGGAGGATATCCGCATATCAACTCCACTCTGATGATCTTTGCGGATGTGGAAAGCAGAAGTCGACTGAAAGTGATTAACCGAGAGGTGAACATGGTTGCCCCAGCAAAGGCAAATTATCTGAAGTGGTCTCAAACACCCATCACATTCGACCAATCTGATCACCCGACTCATATTGCCACCCCTGGGAGGCAAGCTTTGGTGGTCGATCCAGTTGTCGAAGGCACTCGACTGACAAAGGTGCTGATGGACGGTGGAAGTGGGCTGAATCTGTTATATGCAGACACGTTGAAAGGTATGGGCATTCCGATGTCCCGACTGAGCACTAGTAACATGAGCTTCCATGGAGTTATACCAGGGAAGAAGGCCGAGTCACTCGGCCAGATAGCTTTGGACGTAGTGTTTGGCGATTCAAAGCATTTTCGCAAAGAAAAGTTGACGTTTGAGGTCGTGGATTTTCAAAGTGCATATCATGCCATTTTGGGGAGGCCAGCCTATGCACGGTTCATGGCTCGACCATGTTACGTGTACCTCAAATTGAAGATGCCCGGTCCCAAAGGTGTGATCACTGTCACCGGTGATAGGAAAAAGGCAGAGGAGTGCTTTCAGAAGGGCTCCAAAATTGCCGATTCCCAAGTGACAGCGGTCGAGTTCGAAGAATACAAGCAAAACGCAGATCCGAGTGACTTGCTGCGATCCAAGAAGCCCGCCACAGAATCTGCATTCCAGTCGTCCGGTGAGACGAAGCCTGTTCACATTCACCCGACCGACCCCGAAGCGGCTCCGACCCGCATCTCCACAACACTCGACCCAAAATAGGAAGAAGCGCTCATCCAGTTCCTCCGTGAGAACTAGGACATTTTTGCATGGAAGCCCGCTGATATGCCAGGTGTTCCCAGGGGACTGGCTGAGCATCGCCTAAGAGTCGACAAGTCTGCAAAGCCAGTCAAAGAACATCTTCGGCGGTCCGCCGTCCAGAAGAGAAAGGCCATCGGTGAAGAAGTGGCTCGACTGTTGGCGGCAGGATTTATCCGAGAGATATTCCACTCCGAGTGGCTCGCTAATGTCGTCATGGTTCCTAAGAAGGACAAGTCACTCCGAATGTGCATTGATTTCAAGCACATCAACCGGGCCTGCCCGAAAGATCACTTTCCTCTCCCTCGCATAGATCAAATTGTTGACTCGACCGCGGGATGTGAGAGGTTGTCTTTTTTAGATGCTTACTCCGGGTACCACCAGATCCGTCTGTATGGGCCCGATGAAGTAAAAACAGCTTTCATCACTCCATTCGGGTGCTTCTGCTATATCACCATGCCATTCGGCCTCAAGAATGCCGGAGCCACATTTATGCGAATGATCCAGAAGTGTCTACTCACTCAAATCAGTCGGAATGTGGAAGCTTATATGGATGATATTGTTGTCAAGTCACGAAAAGGTTCCGACCTGCTCGCTGACCTCGCTGAAACATTCGCCAACCTCAGAAGGTATGATATCAAGCTCAATCCATCAAAGTGCACATTTGGAGTTCCTGGTGGCAAGTTACTCGGTTTTCTCGTTTCCGAACGGGGAATCGATGCTAACCCAGAGAAGATTGGCACTATTCTCCGAATGAAATGCCCTGTGCGAGTGCACGATGTCCAGAAGCTTACTGGATGCTTGGCCGCATTAAGTCGATTCATCTCACGACTCGGTGAAAAGGCATTGCCTCTTTACCGACTGATGAAGAAGGCTGACAAGTTCGAGTGGACTCCAGAAGCTGATGCAGCGTTTGCCGAGCTAAAAGCTCTACTCTCCACCCAGCCGGTGCTTGCTGCTCCAATCAGCAAAGAGCCTCTGTTGCTCTACATCGCAGCCACAGGACAAGTCGTCAGTACTGTGCTAACGGTCGAGCGGGAAGAAGAAGGAAAAGCTCTCAAAGTTCAGCGCCCAGTGTATTATTTGTCTGAAGTCTTGACTCCATCCAAGCAGAGATATCCTCATTATCAGAAGCTTGTGTATGGAATATACATGACCACAAAGAAGGTTGCTCATTATTTCTCTGACCATTCAATCACAGTCGTCAGCGACGCTCCACTATCAGAGATTTTGCACAACAGAGATGCAACTGGTCGAGTGGCCAAATGGGCGATTGAACTTCTTCCCCTTGATATCAAGTTTGAGGCAAAGAAAGCCATTAAGTCCCAGGCAATAGCAGATTTCCTCGCCGAGTGGATCGAACAGCAGCAGCCGACTGAAGTTCACTCGGAGCATTGGACCATGTTTTTCGATGGTTCTAAAATGTTGAATGGTTCCGGTGCTGGGGTTGTCCTGGTTTCCCCCAGAGGAGACAAGCTCAGATATGTGCTCCAGATTCACTTTGATTCCTCCAACAATGAGGCAGAATATGAGGCCCTCCTATATGGGTTGCGCATGGCCATTTCACTCGGCGTCCGTCGCCTAATGGTCTATGGCGACTCGGATTTAGTGGTCAATCAGGTGATGAAAGAGTGGGACGTGAGAAGCCCAGCCATGACTGGATACTGCAGTGCAGTGAGGAAGCTGGAGAAAAAGTTCGAGGGGTTGGAGCTCCATCATATACCCCGACTGAAAAATCAAGCAGCTGATGATCTAGCAAAGATAGGTTCCAAGAGAGAAGCCATTCCGAGTGGTGTGTTCTTGGAGCATAAACATACTCCGTCAGTCAAAGAAGATCCTTTCACCGAAGAAACTCCGCAGCCCAAGAGTGCCACAGATCCGACTGAAGTTGAAGTCCCAGCGGTGGTCGACTTGATCATGGAGGTTTTGGTAGTCATTCCCGACTGGACGATTCCGTATGTCGCATATATCTTGAGGAAAGAGCTTCCGGAGGATGAGGAAGAGGCTCGACAGATCGTCCGTCGATCTAAGGCCTTTACCGTCATCAAAGGACAATTATACAGAGAGAGCGCGACTGGAGTCGGTCAGAAGTGCATAACACCAGAAGAAGGTCGACTCATCCTCAATGATATTCACTCGGGGACCTGTGGTCATCATGCGTCCTCCCGGACCATCGTGGCCAAAGCATACCGAGCCGGATTTTACTGGCCCAAGGCGAAGGAGATGGCAAAGGAGATAGTGGATAAGTGCGAGGGATGCCAGTTCTACTCGAATATGTCGCACAAACCTGCGTCAGCTTTGAAGACCATCCCACTCGTCTGGCCTTTTGCAGTCTGGGGGCTGGACATGGTCGGCCCTTTGAGAACAGGACGAAGTGGCTTCACGCATGTACTGGTGGCAGTCGACAAGTTCACCAAGTGGATCGAGGCTAAACCAATCAAGAGCCTCGACACCGGTACTGCTGTTAGCTTCATCAGGGAACTAATATTCAGATATGGAGTCCCGCACAGCATCATTACAGATAATGGGTCGAACTTTGACTCAGAGGAATTCAGAACCTTCTGCAACTCCCAGGGCACACGGGTCGACTACGCATCAGTCGCCCATCCGCAGTCGAATGGACAAGCAGAGCGAGCTAATGGACTGATTCTCAAGGGACTGAAGCCGCGACTGATGCGTAATCTCAAACACGCGGCTGGAGCTTGGGTCGACGAACTTCCATCTGTACTCTGGGGACTACGGACCACGCCCAATCGGTCGACTGGAAGAACTCCATTCTTCTTGGTCTATGGAGCCGAAGCAGTCTTGCCGAGTGATCTTCTCCACAATGCTCCTCGAGTCGAAATCTACAACGAAGCAGAAGCTGAACAAGCGCGGCAGGACGCAGTCGACCTTTTAGAGGAAGAAAGGGAGATGGCTCTGATCCGGTCGACCATCTACCAACAAGATCTGCGCCGTTTCCACGCCCGAAATGTGAGAGGTCGAGCCTTCCAGGAAGGGGATTTGGTTCTCCGAGTGGATCAGCACAAACCACACAAGCTTGCTCCTTCTTGGGAAGGCCCCTTCATCGTCACCAAGGTTCTCCACAACGGGGCGTACCGTCTTTACAACGTCGAGCATAATATCGACGAGCACCGAGCTTGGAACGCGGAGCTACTCCGCCCATTTTACACTTAAGTTTTATCACTCGGATGAGTTGCAATAAAGTACTTCTGTAGTTCATGGGTTCAGAAATAATTGTGTCATCACTTTTTATTTTTGTCCACACAAAAACTCCCCCTCAGTGGGTGGCTTAGCCGCGAATCCATTTCGCCTAAGTTTGTAAAAATCCTATCAAGTGGCGAGCCAGACTCTCACTCGGAGGCTTAGCTGCGAATCCGTTTCGCCTAAGTTTATCAAAATCCTACCGAGTGGTAAGCCAGCCTTCCACTCGGGGGCTTAGCTGCAGTCCAAGCACTCGCCTAAGTTATAAAAATCCTACCGAGTGAAGAGCGATCCTCTCACTCGGGGGCTTAGCTGCAGTCCAAGCACTCGCCTAAGTTACAAAAATCCTACCGAGTGAAGAGCAACCCTCTCACTCGGGGGCTTAGCTGCAGTCCAAGCACTCGCCTAAGTTGTCAAAATCCTACCGAGTGGTAAGCCAGCCTTTCACTCGGGGGCTTAGCTGCAGTCCAA
>NC_041386.1:689370075-689370749 GCF_002162155.2 Triticum dicoccoides
ACCACACAAGCTTGCTCCTTCTTGGGAAGGCCCCTTCATCGTCACCAAGGTTCTCCACAACGGGGCGTACCGTCTTTACAACGTCGAGCATAATATCGACGAGCCCCGAGCTTGGAACGCGGAGCTACTCCGCCCATTTTACACTTAAGTTTTATCACTCGGATGAGTTGCAATAAAGTACTTCTGTAGTTCATGGGTTTAGAAATAATTGTGTCATCACTTTTTATTTTTGTCCACATAAAAACTCCCCCTCAGTGGGTGGCTTAGCCGCGAATCCGTTTCGCCTAAGTTTGTAAAAATCCTATCGAGTGGTGAGCCAGACTCTCACTCGGAGGCTTAGCTGCGAATCCGTTTCGCCTAAGTTTATCAAAATCCTACCGAGTGGTAAGCCAGCCTTCCACTCGGGGGCTTAGCTGCAGTCCAAGGACTCGCCTAAGTTTATCAAAATCCTACCGAGTGGTAAGCCAGCCTTCCACTCGGGGGCTTAGCTGCAGTCCAAGCACTCGCCTAAGTTGTCAAAATCCTACCGAGTGGTAAGCCAGCCTTTCACTCGGGGGCTTAGCTGCAGTCCAAGCACTCGCCTAAGTTTATCAAAATCCTACCGAGTGGTAAGCCAGCCTTCCACTCGGGGGCTTAGCTGCAGTCCAAGGACTCGCCTAAGTTTATCAAAATCC